>NC_090375.1:179157909-179457909 GCF_036365525.1 Heterodontus francisci | reverse complement strand
TTTAAAGAAGGATACGGGAATATTTGTGGTGTGATGAAAACCCTACATGCCAAATGGAAAATATTAATTTCCTTGTGGGGAACTTTGCCTGAGACTTTTACTGGAAATTGTTACAAATAACTTTTAAAACAGAACAGCCAGCAGCCACGATGCCCACGAACATTTGCATACGAAAAAAACAAAGGATTAGACTGAATGCAGATATGATTGACGCAGCCTTGCCAGAACAATGGGGTGCTCTCTGATTCAATTATCTGAGATAGCCTTGTCAATGTTGGTCATCAAAAGCCACTGACATCCATTGACTTTGAAAGAGTCAATTCCCCAACCCCCAACCCCACATCAAGTATGTCTGGGCAACTTGAGGGGAGAGCCTTAAATTTCAGAGGCCATTCCAACAGATTCTCATTCAAACCTAAGAGATGGTCATATCATGTGACTGCTTGGGCCAGTCTCGAGATTGTGAGTGGTGACTCAGAAGGCAGACAGTAACTGAAAGCCATCAGAACAACAGCTCTCTTTCTCCTCTCTCCCTCTCTCCAGTAGAGATCCAGAGAAACCTCAAGCTGCAACTACTAAGCCTCAAACCTGCAGCCCAACAAAGCCAGCAGCAAGGGGACAAAGATAAAGCCCCTCTTCTGCCTTCCGGAACCTGAGAACCATGCACGTGGCCCAGTGAGGACTTCAGGACTACAATTTCAACTCAGAACTCTGGGACTGAGATTCAGTATTTGAAATCCATTTATTACAGATTCTACTCCAACCTCCCAACTCTGTTTTCCCCTCTGTAATCTATTTGTGTGGATGTGTGGCTCTTGTGTGAATGTGGAGCGTGGATGCGTAGCGTATTTTAGTAATTTTAACCAGTTTAGAATGATAAGGATAATAAACTTACATCTTTCTTGTTTAAACCCAAGAAAACCTGTCTGATTGGTTTATTTACAATTATATTAGAGGAACAGGAGCAAGAGCTCACTGATGTGGTAAGTTCAATCACTGTGTTAAAAAAGGATAAACCCTGTTGCGGTCAAACCAAAGAAGGGGCAAAAGGGGAGCCTGAGACCCTTTCCTCACCTGGTTGTAACAGTGGGTATAACATAAACTGCTGACTCTATTTGCTATAGGGTTTCAGTTGAAGATGTTGGTGTTTAAAGGGCTGTTTTGCCCACTCCATAGATTTGAATTTTTTCTCTTCCCCATGTCAAGCTAAGGCACTGTTGAGTGTGTGTGTGTGTGAGTGTGGGGTGGGGGGGGGGGGGGAGGTGGTGGGGGGGGATTTGTCCATGTTCTGAAAGGGTTATTCACCATGGCAACAGGCCCAGAATCCTTTAGAAAGAGCAATATCCAGTACAGCTGTTTGATGAGCAAGATGTGCAGTGAGACAGGCTCTTCAGTGTCATGTGATCAAATGTCACATGATCAATCCTCCAGGGATACATCCAACCAGAGCTTGCAACCCTAATCTCAGATAGTGGCCATCAGTCATCCCTGACAGATTGGTGTTAGCACTACCAGAGAAATGAGTCTGAAGTCTGCAATTATCAACAAGTGATTGAATATCCGCAGCAAGAGCCTGGAAATCACAGCTCTCCAGCATTCACATTCAGAAAAGCAGAGATGTCATGTTTGTAATGAAGAATGGTTCTTGGGCTGTGTTACAGTACTGTCTGGGTAGTAACAATGAAGTCTTAGCCTGAATTGATCTAATCTTGACAATGTGGTGCTTATATGTGGCAGTGGATGGAGTAAAGGAAAATCTTTGACTTAACCCATTCTCATTTCTTAATCTAACGGGATGTCTGTAGTTAACAGCTACATTATCTGTGAATAATCCACCTTTGTGTTCAATGAAATGTGTGCATTTTCCAGGATGATGCAGTTTTCCATTGATAATCCTTTTGGCAGCAAGGCAGCACATTTCAGCTATAACAAGATTTAGTATTGTACATTTAGAATTCTTCCAGTCCTGAGTTACAGAAAGATGTCATGGAATTGATAGTGTGATTTAGTCTTTAAAACATTGCTTATGTTGGTACATTAAGGCACAGAATCAGCAAACAACTGCATCTTTCCCCTCCTGTTTCCCTTCATACTCCGTATGAATTTAGACCAACAGAGTTGATACCTTTTTGATGACCTCAGTTAATTTTCGACTTTGAAATCGAACTTCCTGTCGGTACAGATGTTGACAGATTGCATATTCAAGAATATTGTAGAAAAATAGCACAAAACTCTCTAAGGATGAAGACATAACCTTATATCTTTCCGATTGATCTTAGCTGCAACTCTTCCTCTCCATGTCTCTGGATCTCTTCTCCCAGCTGCCTTTGAACCCATTTAAAGATTCGTTTTGGTGGTCTCTCCTGACACTTTATCACAACTGCATTACCTGTGTAGAAATGTTTTGCCTGATTTTATTTCTTAATCCTCACTTCCTAATTTTGATATGTGTCCTCTGCTATTTGAATCCATCAGCACAGTCAGCATCTTGCTTGCCACAAATTTGTCAATTCCCATCTTATCATTTTGATGGGCGGCACAGTGGCACAGTGGTTAGCACCGCAGCCTCACAGCTCCAGCGACCCAGGTTCAATTCTGGGTGCTGCCTGTGCGGAGTTTGCAAGTTCTCCTTGTGACCACGTGGGTTTTTGCCGGGTGCTCCGGTTTCCTCCCACAGCCAAAGACTTGCAGGTTGATAGGGAAATTGGCCATTATAAATTGCCCCTAGTATAGGTAGGTGGTAGGGGAATATAGGGAAGGTGGGGATGTGGTAGGAATATGGGATTAGTGTAGGATTAGTATAAATGGGTGGTTGATGGTCGGCACAGACTCGGTGGGCCGAAGGGCCTGTTTCAGTGCTGTATCTCTAAATAAATAAAACTTCAATGACGTTAGCTCAAAGTCTTCACTTCTCCGAGGAGGAGAAGCCTAACTTAAGGGACATAGGAATGGGAATGGGAGTAGGCCATTCAGCCCCTTGAGCCTGTTCTGCCATTCAGTTAGATCATGGCTGACGTGTACCTCAACTCCATTTACTCACCTTATCTCCATATCACTCCAAACCCTTACCTAACAGAATTCTAATGATTTCAGTTTTGAAAATTTCAATTGGCCCAGGATCGGCAGCATTTTGCGGGAGAGCTTTGCAGATATTCACGACCAATTTGTGGGAAAAAGTGCTTTCTGATTTCACGCCGAACTGGACCGAGCTCTAATCTTAAGATTACGCCTCTTTGTTCTGAATTTCCCCAGCAGAGGATCTTCCTTATAACGTAGGATCTTCATGTCAGTTATTGCACACTTCTGGACCTTTTCAAAAAAAAAAAAGACTTGCATTTATATAGTGCCTTTCATGACCTCAGGATGTTCCAAAGCACTTTACGGCCAATGAAGTGTAGTCACTGTTGTAATGTAGGAAACATGGCAGCCAATTTGTGCCCAGCAATCTGCCACAAACAACAATGTGATAATGGCCAGATCATCTGTTTTCGTGATGTTGATTGAGGATTAACTTTTGGCCAGGACACCGGGGATAACTTTCCTGCTGTTCTTCGGGATCTTTTGCATCCACCTTAGAGAGTACACAGGGCCTCGGTTTAATGTCTCATCTGAAAGATGAAGACAATAGTGTCCTGACTACAATTAAGTGAGCATAACTGATCACTGTACTCCAGATAGGGGCTGATCAAACAGTAACAACATAACCTATTTTGATTTGTCCCCCTAATCCTCTGATAATGGAAGTAAGTAAAACTTGATTATCATAGCTGAGCATTGTGCTAATGGTTTCCTAGATTTACCATTATTTCCCACCCTTTCCATACATTTTGAGATCTTCAATAATCTTCCATTAGAAATTATTTTTGGCAAACAAGAGCTTATGGAAAAATAAGAAAGCCTTTTTATTTACAGCTCTGGTGATTTTGGAAATGGTTCCCAATGAATCGTAACAATGTTTTATGACAACCCAGATCATAAGACAACCAGGCAAAGTGCAAATAGTGGGACAAAGACACCAAAATTAAGAATATATATTTTCCAGCTTTCTATATCAATAAGCCATAGAAATAAAGTTTTGAGTTAACTCAAACAGGCAGACTTGTGACACACATCGTCTGGAATGAGATTTCTTTGTACTGCTGAAGGAGACTGATGTTGTGTGGAAGCCAGAAGGGGATGTTGATGAGACACTTTGATACTGACCTTGGGGACCGATTTCTGTCAGCCAGCCAGAGCCAGATTTGGTGAATGATCACCTTTATGAACTGGATTATTGGAAGATCCAAGGACTTTGAGGCCTGATGGTTACATTGGAATTGCACCCACCAGTGCTGTCCAAACTTAACTCTAATGGACTGGCGCTCAATGGGAGAACACCTTATTTGCATGGGGCCAATCAGAGGGCAGCCTATCTGCATTGGATCAATAAGAGGGCACCTGATTTGCATGGGATCGTTACATCCAGACCCTCCTCCAACCCCGACCTCAGCCATGTCCTCCTTGGTTCCCCCCACCAACCCTGGGTTAAAATTTAAAAAAAAGATACACTTTTCTTTGTGGATTATGGTCATTTCCCTGGCTTAGATCCACTAGTGGAGCCCACATTCATCCATCTGGAGGCTGGTCCATTGGGTGATCTATTTGATTACAGTTTCTGGGATTTGATTGACTGAATGGACAGATTGGAGTGGCAGTTTTCTCTGGGAATGTCCTTGGGTTCCACAATCTGAATGGTCAGTGTGAATCTTACTGCACAACGACATATGAACACACTTTAACACAGGCCCAAGAGCAATTGGGTGGTTTGAATTCCCGTGGGGGTTCTTGCAATCCCTGACCATAACTTTAGCGGAAGATCATTGGAAAGCTGGGAGCATAGGCCTATGTAGCTGCTTTAAGCCGCTTCTTTGGAGATTTTGCCAGCTGTCTTCCTGCAGAAGTTCCAGGTGATTTTTAGTAACCCAGGCACCCTACAGTATTCCGACCTAAAGTCGATGTCTTGCAGCAATGTGGCGGGATACCATTTGTTGAAACTTTGTCGACAAGTCCATCCAAATCTGTTCTGAAAGAATTATATTTGTGAGTCACTGACTTTCTGTCATCCATTTAGTTCCATGGATTGAATCACTACTTTTGTCAGTTTATTGGTGGCTAATTGACACTGATCAGTGACACTATGGACGTCAGAAGGCTGTGCAGTGACAACTGCTGACAACAGACATGTTGCACTACGTGTCTAAAGGTTACTGTGACCTTTGGATGGCATTTGGGAGAAGAGCATTTTCATGGGGTTGGGGGCTGTTGTAATATTGATCTTTGTAGCTAGCTTTGGTTAATTTTCACTGAGCTCTTTATTCAATGTAGCTTTTTGTCAATGCAGATTCTGTTTGTAATTAAGGCTTTGCAGAAAGGTCAGCGCTGAATCTTGTGAAACACTGGTGCGTCATCAGGGAAATCAGAAATCATAATCAATTTCTGGTTGCCTAATCAGTGATATTAAATTACTTGTTTTCTGGAACAAATGCTTTATTCTGTTTATTTTTATCCTGTTAAATCAGGTACTGATCCTTCAGGCCTCTTGCCTGATGCAAACAAGGCCCTGAAAATGGTGTGTGAAGAAATTACTGACCTGTTGATGTCATCACTGTGGCCGTTTCCATTTTGCTAGGGTCCTCCAAGCAGGTGGCCCAGGCAACCACCTGAAGTAAGGTTGCCAACTCTGATTTGGTATATTCCTGGAGGTTTCATCACATGACCTCCCATCTCGAACAACCCCACACCCCCCGCCCCCCACCCTCCACACTCATGCCACTGGTCCACTCTATCATCTGGCAACCTGACTGAGGAGGAGCCCTGAAGGTGAGTAATTCTTTATTTTTGTTCGTGAATGCTCTTGCAGGCTCCATGAAACCAACCCTGGGCCCCGCCTTCTGCTGCTCGCCCCCTTGAGACTGGGGCTACCCCCACAGACCTAAATTCACCCATCCAGAGGCTGAATGAATAGTGTGATATTGCGGGGCTCCCGGAGCTGGCTGGTTGTCCTGGGAACACTTGACCTATGTCCACAGACCACTGGCTCAATGTTAATGAGACCCTGTCTTCTAAATGGACCGGGCTTCTTGTTGGTAGTTACCCGAGGTCCGCTCTCAGGCAAATATACCCCCGGGGGTCAGTTTGCCTGTTTATGTAATTATGTTTTTATATAATGATCAATATATTCTATCATGATTATTATTTCTTAGATAATATAAAATAACATTCTTGTTCCCCCAAAGGAATAAATATTGCTTTTCTGCTCTCCCAACTATTCAGTTGGTAGTGGCGCCATTTGGTGCCACATTTACATCCTTGGTTCAAGCCCTGAACTATGCTGAATCAGCTGATCTCTGGTGAGATGTGCTATAGTTGCCCTCAGCACCCCCAAAAAACAACACAACTTGCATTCATGTAGCACTTTAATGTGGTAAAATGTTAACCCAGTAAATGAGAGGAAAAAAAGGCAACTGGTTTTCCTGCTCACAGTCACTATCTAGTGAACCCTGATGGAACATGCACATATGTGTATTTTGCATGAGGCAGAATCAGATTTAGCTGTCATGACCAGATCCCCATGGTAGACTGGCCAGTGGCCTTCACTGACGAGGCTCACATCTGAAATTGTTTTATCAATGTGGGTGAGAATGTCAGTGTGCACGGAACTGCATTTCAGCACAAACCAGTGTACTTAGAAGAGGAGGTGAGAACAGGGAAGAAAATTATGCAGGGAAGTAAAAACTACTTTTCTCCCCCAACAATGTGATATACCATCCTTCTCTACCACCACCCCCTCCACCCATCACCCCCCCCCCCCCAGCCCCCAGAGAGTTAAATGCTGCCTCTTCTCATCCTCTAAAAAGGAATTTTCTCTGTATGTTTACTGGGGTCAAATTTCCACAGAGTTCTTTCGATCTCTGGTCATAACTTCAGTGGAAGATCAGCGGAGCATCTGGAGAAATAACGCAAGCAGATGTATTAGCTGTTTCTCCAGGTGCTGCATTAATCTTCAACTGGTTACGGTAGGTGATTGGAGGAAGCCCCAGGGACATTCCAGGCAGCTGAATCTGGAGAGACTAGTAAACATTGTTGGGGGTTCCATTATCTACCATTGTGCCATTTTCAACTAACTTACTGCAAATCTGACTTGTACTGCAAACAGTCTATTGGGAAGTGTTCGGATCCTTCATCATTAAAGAATTGTAATAAAGAATCTGCTGATGTGTGCATCCTGGCTCTGCAGAGATTTGTTATTACAAGGTGCACATATTTGGCTACAAATGGATGAGTTTAAAACATTTTCAGGGGGCAATTTTCCTTCCTTATCTTCATAGGCAGTGACTCATGTACAGTAATGACTTAATAAGAAACAGTTAGCATAGACTTAGGAAATTAGCAAGTTCCTATCTCATAATGCTCCTTGACTTTTTGATGTCATTGCAGACAAGGTAACTTGCAGTGCTTCCTAGGTTGTTGTTTATTCAGAATTTCAGAATGCTTTCGATAAAATTCCACAGGAAAGACTTCTAATTAACCTGAAAGTGACAGGAATTCAGAGTAGAACTAGGCAAGAAGCAGATGAAGAAATTGAAAATACTATTGAAAGGTGTAATGTCAGTTTGGGGGAGGTGTTGCTTAGAGCCCTAGAATGATCTTGGACAATTGCTGGTTCTCATCTCCTCAAAAGATCCGGATACCCACCTCAACAAGACATTGGCCAGATTTGCTGATGATACAAAATTAGTGGAACAGGATGAATCAGAACAATTGCAAAAGCATTTGAAGTTGTTGTACAATTGGGTAGACACATGCAACCTGATTTTAACCTAACAAGTCTGGCAGGAACTGTGGAGGTTCAGGTCAGATTGAATTACTTCCCTTCCGATTTAACCCTCCATTGATATCTGGTGGGATGTAAATCGGGTACCTGACCCGCATTCTCCCCATTCTTGTCAGACAGCTGAGTTTAAAATCAGGCCTATGGTAAATAATATTTGCAAACAAAAAGAAATTCTGTTTGTACTTGCTGCACTGACCCAGTACATCAGGCTTCATGATGATCGGACAGAACCTGTCACCTGACACACATAACAGTAGAACAACCAATGACTGAAGTGCATGTGCACAAGTTTAAAGCACTTGGGGGTAGATTTCCCACCCCTCCCCGAGCAGTGTTTGTGTGATTGGCTGTTCATGTGCATCTACTGGCCCTTTGACTGGTGACCTGGTCCAATTTAAAGGGCCGGCTTCATAGCGTAAAACCAGTAGGTTGGTGGTGGAAAACAGGCACCTTGGGGACTCTGGGCCATTGCAATATTTGGCAGACTGGCTGGCCTCTGGGCCAGGAGCACAGGTAAAGGGGGGGAGGGGTAGGAGTGGGCTCATGTAGGCGTGGGGACACAGTCTGGCATCTGCCCTGCTCCTTTCTGTGGATCCCGGGGAACACTGCTGTGCCTTCCAGCCAAACGTAACCTCTGGGCTCCTTTAAGCTGGATGGCCAGCTGAAAAGTCTGTGGAGTATGCAAGGCATACGCTTCACCCAGTAAAGTCCTAAAATCACAATGAGGATCCTATGTCCATCATAGGACCCCACCTTATAAATTAAAAGGACCTAACACTTGACTCAGGCAAGCTCTCTGGAGTCCCAGCGTTAGGCCCTGGGGAATGTCGCATCAGTGGTAAGTCATATCCCACCATTTTCAGGGTGCTACTGCTCCATTTCCTCCAGACAGGAAGCCTCATAATCCTGACACCCTACATTCTGTATTCTACATTCCTGTTTGTGATTTATTTACACAGGTGCTGACTTATTTATCTTGGGTTAATGCCTGCATAAAAATAGTACAGTGGAAATGTAGTGCCCAGATGTGAACGTTAATGTTCAGTAGGTCTCTCTCATAATTCAATACGATAACCTCTGATAGGCAATGTGGTGTTCTCGGGACTGAAGTAAGATTTAGCCAAGTTTTGGAAAAGATACGAGACTGCATGCTGTTGAAAACAATGGATTCTTCTTTATTCTTTTACTTTCCAGCCCCTCTGCTGGCATGTGTGTATAGTAACTTCAAGTGAACCAAATGCACAATGCAATTTTCAAAACACTACAGGCAATATCTAAGATGCTGTTAGCTCGAGTCTTCATTATAGGACCGAGTCCTTATTGAGTTGAGATCTCTTGATGTCTTGGCATACGTGACCTCAAGCAACAGCAACTACAACTTGTAGTCATTTAGCAATTTTAACATAGAAAAATGTCCCCATGGCACAATCAAAAAATGGCCTCCAAACAAAGTATTAAGGACAAAACATGATCAAAGAGGTGGATTTTAAGGTGAGTTTTAAAGGAGGAGAGGGAGTGATGAGACAGAGAGGTTCAGGGAGGGAATCTCAGAGTGTGGGGCTTAACTAGCTGAAGGCATGACTACCAATGCTGGGCAAAGGATGGAGACAAGAAAGCTTGAGAGGCATGAGCCAGAGGAGAGGAGTAGGTGTGGTAGGGTAGGGTAGGTTGGTGTAGGCCTGGAGGAGGTTATAGAGATAGGGAGGGGTGAGGCTATGAAGGGATTTAAACACAAAGATGCATATTTTTAACCTGAGACATTTGGGAAGCAGAAACCAATGCAGGTCAGCAAGGCTGGGAGTGAGGGATGAGTGGGATTCATTACAGGATAGAATGCAGACGGCAGAGTTTTGGATGAGCTGAAGTTTTTAAAAGTTGTGGGATGGGAGGCCGGCCAGGAGAACATTGGATTAGTGGAGTCTGGAGGTGACAAGGGCATGAACGAGGATCTTAACAGAGGTGGACATAGCAGCTCTTGTGATGGAGAGGAAGTGGGATGGAAACTCAGGAGTGGAATTGGTGATGAGACTGCTAATTAAAGGTTGGTGATAACTTTTAGTTTGTTGTTATCTGAGCCATGAGGCAAGATGTAAATCAATAGCAGAGGCATGCGGGCCCATAACTACTGTGTGAAGTTCCTGTAATTTGATTCTTTGCTAGAACAACTTTGCAGTTGCGAGAGTGGAGCTCGAGCAGTTGGTGAATGTCATTGGAACTCAAAGTGAGATTATTTTGCACATATAACTCGCTCCTGCACAACTTGTTTTCTGCAATGTTATATAATGTTTGTTGTTTTTATGCTGACAATGTTGTGAAGGCTTCTACCAGCTGTATTTATATTCATCTCAAAGACAACAGTTGATGTGTAACATGACAGCAGCATCACTAACACAATGCTGCTGCGATGCCTGGAAGTACTTCTTATGTTTTATGAAACAATACAAAGTGGGGGCTGGATTTCAAGTAAGGATTGTGTAACCGTAGAGGTTTACAGCATAATAGAAGCCCATTTGGTCCATACTGTCTGTGCCAGCTCTTTGCTCAATTAATCCAAAACTAATCCCACTCCCCTGCCTTTCCCCTTATATCCTCTGCTTCAAATATTTAGCTCTATTTCCCCTTAAAGAATGTAGTATTCTCTAGCACAACTGCTCCCATACAAAGTATTCCATGCTCGAGGCATTACTGTGCAAAAAGACATTTCTTCTCATTTCTGTCCTGACTCGCTTCATGACAATTTTAAATCGATACCCTCTTGTCACTGATTTCCCAACCAGTGGAAATTGTGTTTTGCTAGTCACCCACCAAAACTGTTAATAATTTAAAAACCTACATTAAATTTTCTCTTTGGCTTCTCTGCTCCAATGGAAATGTTCCCTGGATCTTAAGTCTCTCCTCATAACTGTAGTTTTCCACTCCTAACACCATACTGGTGAATCTACAAGGTATGGTCTTTGTGGCTTTAATGTTCTTTCAGCAATTCTTTATTCGTTCATTGGATGTGGGTGTTGCTGGCTAGGCCAGCATTTATTGCCCATCCCTAAATTGCCCTTGAGAAGGTGGTGGTGAGCTGCCTTCTTGAACCTCTGCAGTGCTGTTAGGAAGGGAGTTCCAGGATTTTGACCCAACGACAGTGAAGGAACGGAGATATAGTTCCAAGTCAGGATGGTGTGCAGCTTGGAGGGGAACTTGCAGGTGGTGGTGTTCCCATGCATCTGCTGCCCTTGTCCTTCTAGGAGGTAGCGGTCACAGGTTTGGAAGGTGCTGTCGAAGGAGCCTTGGTGAGTTGCTGCAGTGCATCTTATAGATGGTACACACTGCTGCCACTGTGCACTGGTGGTGGAGGGAGTGAATGTTGAAGGTGGTGGATGGGGTGCCAATCAAGCGGGCTGCTTTGTCCTGGATGGTGTCGAGCTTCTTGAGTGATGTTGGACTTGCATCCATCCAGGCAAGTGGAGAGTATTCCATCACACTCCTGACTTGTGCCTTGTAGATGGTGGACAGGCAATGGGGTGTCAGGAGGTGAGTTACTTAAAGAATTCCCAGCCTCTGACCTGCTCTTGTGGCAGCAGTATTTATGTGGATGCTCCAGTTCAGTTTCTGGTCAATGGTAACCCCAGGATGTTGATAATGGGGGATTCAGTGATGGTAGTGCCATTGAACATTAAGTGGAGATGTTTGGATTTTCCCTTGTTTGAGGTGGTCATTGCTTGGCACGTGTGGCACAAATGTTACTTGCCACTTATCAGCCCGAGCCTGGATGTTGCCCAGGTCTTGCTGCATCTGGACGTGGGCTGCTTCAGTGTCTGAAGAGTCGCGAATGGTACTGAACATTGTGCAATCATCAGCGAACATCCCCACTTCTGACCTTATGATGGAGGAAAGGTCATTGATGAAGCAGTTGAAGATGGTTGGGCCTAGGACACTACTCTGAGGAACTCCTGCAGTGATGTCCTGGAACTGAGATGATTGACCTCCAACAAGCACAACCATCTTCCTTTGTGCTAGATATGACTCCAACCAGCGCAGAGCTTTCCTCCTGATTCCCATTGGCTACAGTTTTGCCAGGGCTCCTTGATGCCATATTCGGTCAAATGTTGCCTTGATGTCAAGGGCAGTCACTCTCACCTCACCTCTTGAGTTCAGCTCTTTTGTCCATGTTTGGACCAAGGCTGTAATGAGGTCAGGAGCTGAGTGGCCTTGGCAGAACCCAAACTGAGCATCACTGAGCAGGTTATTGCTAAGCAAGTGCTGCTTGATGGCACTGTTGATGACACCTTCCATCACTTTACTGATGATTGAGAGTAGACTGATGGGGCGGTAATTGGCCGGGTTGGACTTGTCCTGCTTTTTGTGCACAGGACATACCTGGGCAACTTTCCACATTGCCGGGTAGATGCCAGTGTTGTAGCTGTACTGGAACAGCTTGGCTAGGGGCGTGGCTAGTTCTGGAGCACAGGTCTTCAGTACTATTGCCGGAATGTCATCAGGGCCCATAGCCTTTGCGGTATCCAGTGCCTTCAGTCATTTCTTGATATCATGTGGAGTGAATCGAATTGGCTGAATTCTGGCATTTGTGATGCTGGGGACTTCAGGAAGAGGCCGAGATGGATCATCCACTTGGCACTTCTGGCTGAAGATGGATGTGAATGCTTCAGCCTTGTCTTGGGCACCCAAAACAGCACTAAGTACCCTAACAGTTGCTTAACCATTGCCTTCTACAAATTTACCATAATTTACCCAGAAGCTGGGTCTGTTCTCCATGGAGAAGAGAAGATTAAGAGGAGATTGGATAGAGGTGTTCAAAATCATGAGGGGTCTGGACAGAGTAGATAGAGAGAAACTGTTCCCATCGGCTAAAGGATCCAGAACCAGAAGACACCGATTTAAGGTGATCATTAAAAGAAGCAAAAGTGACATGAGGAAAAACTTTTTAATGCAGCGAGTGGTTAGGATCTGGAATGCACTTCCTGTGAGTGTGGTGGAGACAGATTCAATCAAGGCTTTCAAAAGAAAATTGGATAATTACCTGAAGTTAAAAAATTTGCAAGGCTACGGGGAAAAGGCGGGAGTGTGGGACTAGCTGAGTTGCTCTTGCAGAGAGTTGGCACAGACATGATGGGCTGAATGGCCTCCTTCTGTGCTGTAAATATTCTATGATTTCTATGAAGCCTGCAATTGCACTGTCAGGGAAATATGTATTTGAATCCTTTCATCACAGCAACCATTCACTACTTTTAAGGGATAATTTTAAACTCTCAATGGTGGCAACAGCAGATTGACCACTTCTTATATAGCCCTGCCTAATTTTCCTTGCCATTGTTGTTAAGAAAAGATTCAAAGCACTTGGGCAGAGGAGGAAATTTTAATTGTAAAACAGGCACCATCTAATTAGTTGCCTATTATACAACATGCCTGATTTAATTTCCATGTAAGTTGGTGGAAGGGAGAAATGGGCGAAGTGTTTAATGGGTGGTCATTTCGATATCTCCCATTTTACACCATTGTACAAAGTTAAACTTACCCCCTCTTCTGCTTTCGAATGCAGATTTCTTTGTGGAGACCTGGAACAGTACATTAAATAGCAAAGACACTTGTGTTGGTCCTCATGTGCCTTTTCTCAATTGGAATTTTAAACAGGCAGGAGGATCTACCAATCACATATTTTTTTTAAAAATTACATTTTGGAGCGCAGTCAAATCCTCTCGTATGCAAAGTCTTGAGATATAAGTAAATTTTCCACCAAGTCACAATTTGCTTCTCACTTTGTTGGAACTGGTATAACCTGCTAAAACATGTTGGGAGGCAAATGTAGTCAGCATCTATTTTCATGGCCTGACATAATCCTTTAAATATAACAGAATCTCATGTGCATATGACTTAGCTTTTGCCTTTAGGCTTTTGAAAAGCACTTAAGTAGTTCCCAGCACTGGGCATTGAGCCAAGAAGCTATAAAGCATGTTGTTATAAAAGAGTAAATTATTTGGAAAAACCCCTATTTTAAGCATATGTCCATTTAAACTGCTTATTGCTGAGGCTGGGGACAATTGATTGGCAGTCTGTGCTGTCAGCTGATGTAAGACAGAACAGCACGAGGGACATTATATAATTGGTCACCATCCCTCCCATGTTGGGGAGTGAGTAAAAATGACCTGGTTTACTGCAGCTAGCCACTATATAAAAGCCTCTACAGGAAGCACGTTTGCATAGACACAAGGTAACAACTGGCTCAGGCACCACTGTGATGTCTTATCCATACTCACCATTGAGGCTCAAATGTGAATAATGGCTACCTGGCTGAAATATGGGAGGGCAACCAGCACACATGAAACAATGCCCCAGTTAGGGAGTCAACAACTTCATTAGAGGAGGTGAGGGCAGGAGAGAAAACTTCCATATTAAGCAAACACTTTATGGGCTGCCATTAAAATGAAAGAGGCAAAAACAAGAAATGCTGGATTCACTCAGCAGGTCTGGCAGCATCTGTGGAAAGAGAAGCAGAGTTAACGTTTCGGGTCAGTGACCCTTCTTCGGAACTGACAAATATTAGAAAAGTCACAGATTATAAACAAGTGAGGTGGGGGTTGGGCAAGAGATAACAAAGGAGAAGGTGCAGATTGGACCAGGCCACATAGCTGACCAAAAGGTCACGGAGCAAAGGCAAACAATATGTTAATGGTGTGTTGAAAGACAAAGCATTAGTACAGATTAGGTATGAATATACTGAATATTGAACATCAGCAAGTGCAAACCTGAAGAAAAACAACCTGAAAAAAACAGTGGGTAAGCAAACTGAACAAACTAAGATGAAATGAAATAAATGCAAAAAAAGATTGTAAAAAATGTAAAAAGGAATGCAAAAAAAAAGGAAGAAAAAATAACTAAAAATGAAAGTAAAGTGGGGGGCTGTCATGCTCTGAAATTATTGAACTCAATGTTCAGTCCGGCAGGCTGTAGTGTGCCTAATCGGTAGATGAGATGCTGTTCCTCGAGCTTGCGTTGATGTTCACTGGAACACCGCAGCAATCCCAGGACAGAGATGTGAGCATGAGAGCAGGGGGGAGTGTTGGGGAGATGCTGCCAGACCTGCTGAGTGAATCCAGCATTTCTTGTTTTTGTTTCAGATTTCCAGCATCCGCAGTATTTTGCTTTTATTAAAATGAAAGAGGCATTTGCTTTTGACAACTTTTCATGCAAGACCAATTTCTGTGCTAGTGAAGACTCAAATAGCAATACAATGAAGTTGCTGCATTGGTCAGTTTATTTTTGATTGAACTGAGGTTGATTAAAGGATAAATGTTGTCCAGGACACCAGGGAAAACTCCCTTGATCTTCTTTGAGTCGTGGCATGGGATCTTTTACGCCTGCCTGGGAGAACAGATGAGGCTTTGGTTTAACATCTCATCTGAAAGATGGCACCTTCCATAATGCAGCACTCCCTCAGTACTGCACTGGCAGCATCAGCCTAGATGTTGTGCTCAAGTCTCTGGAGTGGGACTATGAACTCATCACTTTCTACATTAAAGACACTGAGCTACACTTGAAAAAAGTAATTCATTGGCTGTGAAGTGTTTTGGGACTTCCTGATGTTACAAAAGGCACTATATAAATGCAAGTACTTCTTCTAAGTCTTTTATTTTTGAGTGAAAGGACACAGAAACACACTGTATAAGTTAGTACACAATAAGCACGGCATCTGCTGTGAAATGAATAGCATGACAATAACAATGTTTCCTCTGCAGACTGTTTTAAGTCACTTTCCCTAAAATTCTCCATTCATGCATAACAAATGGGAAATATCACTGTTTTGTTTCACTTTCCATAAACAGGGAAGGGGCAGACTAACTTCTTCAGATTTTCATCTATGAAAGCAGATCTTGTTTAGGAGCTTGCTTGGTTTATGAACCTCCTCCCATTGCACGTTAGGTGAAGTGTACCCTTGAGGACAATATATCACGATTTATACCTGCAATTATTTGATGACTGAATTTGGATTGAGATATGCGTCTAACCCAATAATTATCATGGTTCAGATTGCCAACAGCTTGCTTCCATCAGGAAAAGCAGTTTGGCTAATGACACAATTCCATTAAAAAGATAAACAGATGTTAGTGAGAGGGGGACAAAAAGAAGCAGAGAGAGGCAATATTATATTAGATTTCTTGCACAAGCACCAATAAAATTTTATAGGGCTACAAACTGCTACCAATCTGTCATTAAAGGCAGAGAGAATCTTTACTCAGTTTCCAGCCTCTGTGCACTGACTGTACCTTCTGGCAATTTTACACGGGGGTTGTAAATTCAGGAGAACCCGGTGATTATCATTCCACTGACATAGTCTCTTTATTGTCGTTTGATGAGTGGAGCAGGTCCTCTCCCCTCCCTGCAGCACATGTCCAGGTGAGGAAGCAGAGAAGAGGGAACATAAGTTCACAGGTAACATTTTTTGCTGATAAAAATTGGTCGTTGGGTGCGTTTCGTTTATTAACGTCATTGTGCACAATTTTAATTCCCACACTCTGCAAACTGATGAACTCGTCACTCTTCATGTGAAGAGTTGAGTGCTGACATCTGAAAAATTAAAAATTCTTGCCCTCTGCTATTCAGTACTGGACAAGATTGCAAATGGAAGCAAATACTGGAGATGTGTCTGGGTACGAGCAGCTCATCCTTTGCAATTTTTCTGCTTTTGATTTTAAATCTTATCCCATTCTCTTTTTGTTTCTGGACCCTGTGGAGTCTGCAGATGGTATTTGATGGGATACTCCAACTTTCTCCCTTCCCCCCTCCCTTGAAGAAACTGGCTACTGATGGGGTGGAGTCACAAAGGAGCCTGTAGCAGAACCTTCATCAGTCTTCACCTTTTGGAAGCAAGACAATGAACACAGCAATCTTTTGACTGGTCTAGGCATTGTAGGTAAGGCCAGTTCTATCCATGCCCATCACCTACTCACTCTCACTTTCTGCCGAACCCGGTCACTCACTCTCACTTTCTACCAGATTATTTAACTCTCTCGGGAATATACTCGATGATAACACTCATTCATATCAAACCCACACATTGTCAGTCACTAGACTTATTATGGAGGAGAATGGTCTGAACTAAGCTGAGTAAAATGAGGTCTGAATGTCTGCAGAGAATATACATGATCCACTGTCTAGAAATAGCTTAGCTATCTGAGTCTTTAAATGAGGCACGTTGTATGTACAGCAACAACACCCTGTATTTATATCGCACCTTTAACACAATAAAACATCCCAAAACGCTGGATGATATAATGCATAATCCCTAGTGTGATCATACTGTCCCTTTATTCTGTTTGATAATCATGGTCATGCTGAACTTAATATTTAATAGAAACGAATTCACACGATTGTAAAGAAGCACTTTCTTCTCATTCGACCTACATTTTGCTTCAAAAGACTATTGGCAATTTATTTCTAATTCCCTGACCCCAGTTTTGTGGAAAAACCACGTAAGATAATAATACACTTGTGTGAAAAGGAGCTCCTGTCAAGAACAGTATGTGCTGCTGGGTTTAATTAAAGATCTCAGTATTCTATTAGGGGTCAGGCATCTCAACAATGAATGAGCCATCTCACCAGTGATGGTGCATTCCATGCCTTGCTTCAGGGAAAAATCACTATTCCCAGATCATGATCAGACTTTTCCTGTCTACTGTATTTGTTTCCTTGTATTTTAGAGTGGGTTTCCTGTACACAACTGTACTGGAGTGCACTGGGAATACTGTAGTGCAGAATGAGTTGATATATACAGAGAAAAGCAAAAGTGCCAAAAAGTATACTGGAGAAATAAATTTTTGGATAAATTTTGACCTTGCAGTTGATTTTCCTCCCTTTCTCTTTATTTTGACTTTCTTTTTCATTTCTAAATATATATACCAAATCTTACAGTGCAAAAAGAGGCCATTCTGCCCAATGTGCCCATGCCAGCTCTTTGAAAGAGTTGTCTAATTCGTCCCTCTCCCCTGCTCTTTACTCCATAGCCCTGTAATTTTCTACCCCTCAAGTATTTGTCCAGTTCCCTTTTGGCAATTACTATTGAATCGGCTTCCACCATCCTTTCAGTGCATTCTGGATCCTAACGCGGATCATAATATGTGTGTATAAAATCTTAACTGTGAAGGCAACTGTTTCTATTATTGCATTGCCTCTATGGAAATAGTCTGCAACTACAGTGTGACAGGTTTACATACATAGCTCCCCTTATAAATGTGGACTTAGGAATTATAACGGAAATGTAAATAGAAGGATAGAATGTCTGGGGATGAATTTCCACCCGTCCACTGTAACGTCGGTGGAAGATCTGCAGAAATCCTGCAAAAACAGCGTAAACGTTTCTGTGACTCTTCCGCCGACGTTACAGTGAGAATCCTTGCAAAAATTCACTATTCTGACTTTAAAATGGGGCCTGAGCTATGCCTTCTCCACTCCAACTCTCAGCCGATCCTTTAACCTCACTTCACCTGCAATTTATACACATAAATATTTATATGTCTTTATGTCCTCTTATTATGTGGTGTCAATGTCCTATTCTTCCTTCCCTGATGTACTGATGTTTCACAATCCTAACTGCTGCATCAGCAATCACAATTTCAAAATGGTCACCGAGCACATTGGCGATTTTAGTCATCGTTTTGTAAGAGGGCAGATATGTTTACTCTGCAGAATTCCACTAATAAATGTAGACTATTGTTTCCCTGCCTGCACCTGGCTTCGTTTGTACGGAGATTCCTCTTAAATTCCTGTCACAATGGACTGAATGGCCTCCTTCTGTGTTGTATTCTCTGAAAAGCACATCCACCTAGAAATAGAGGAAAAAGGCATCATTTTTTTTAAACGGTTGATGTTCCTCTCATTATGCCTTTGTGATCAAGTGAGATTTTTGTTCATAGATTATGGGTTTCCTCTTTGCTCTGCATTCCTTAACTTAAGAAGAAAGATAACGTTCACAAAATGGCTTCTTGCAACTGCATGCTGGGAAGATGGCTTCTATTCTTTTCACTCTGCACAAACAACTTACAAGTACGTTTGAGCTTTCCACTTGCCTGGATGGGTGCAGCTCCAACAACACTCAAGAAGCTCGACATCATGCAGGACAAAGCAGTCCGCTTGATTGGCACCCCATCCACCACATTTAACATTCACTCCCTCCACCACTGGTTCACTGAGTTTGCAGTATGCACCATTTAGAAGATGCACTGCAACAACTTTTCCAGGCATCTCATAAACCTGTGACTTCCACCACCCGGAAGAACAAGGGCAGCAGGCACATGAGAACACCATCACCTGTGAATGTCCTTCCAAGTCACACACCATCCTGACTTGGAAATATATCGCTGTTCCTTCATCACCACTGGGTCAAAATCCTGGAACTCCCTCCCTAACAGCCTGATGGAGTTCCTTCACCATATGGGCTGCAGTGTTCAAGAAGGCAGCTCACCACCGCCTTCTCAAGAGCAATTAGGGATGGGCAATAAATGGTGGTCTTGTCAGCGATCTCCACATCCCATGAATGAATAAATAAATGATATACAGAGATGGGAAAAATGAGTCATCAAGGCACTAGGAAAATTGATGTGTATAATGCAGTTGTTTATCAATGACATAATCTATCTCAGATAGCCCGAGAATAGGTGTCACTTGTATATGCGTTAGTGAGTTTCCTGTTCATTGAGTAAAGTATTTCTGTCTCACAGAGGAATTGCTCAAAGACAAGACATCATTTCAAAGCATTTTATGTGTGTAAGAACTGGACACTTTGGATGCAGTTAGTAACACTTTTGACCTAGCCACAATAGGCACAAGGTTAATGTGGTTCTGTGCAAAACTGTAATTGATAGGGATTGGTTGGCTACTTACTTAAACATTGGTCCTTCTTTTGTTAGCGGGATCTTCTAGAACCACCACTGGCTGCTTCTTCCTCATGTCCTGCATTCAAATGGCGATGGAGGTGTGGGGCTCAAGTCCCTAATAGTTAATCCTTCGCTCCTCCCCCGTTACAGCTGCTCCTGGGGCTGCTCTGAGGAAGGCAGTGGAAAACCCTCAGAAGGAGCAGTAAACCGCCCTCCCCCCCCCACCCCCCCACCCCACACACAGCAGAGAGAGGACCTTATTGTGACCCACCCAAAGTTAGTTCAATGAGCATAAGTGAGAAGCTCACAACAACTGGATTGGTAGGGGATGTGGGGGGAGCAGGTGAGATGATGTGGCGAGACAGAGTCTGCCCTCTCCATGGGTCAACTAAGCCCAAAGCCAGTAGAAAAAGTGGAGGGGGGCAAGACCAATAGCCAGCAGCAAGCTGTGGTATTTTTGAGGAGACAGGAGGAGAATTCCTGGTCCTCCTGACACCATGAGAATTCCCCCACAAAATGTTCTATGCTACTTCTGGACGGTCTCCAGAGCCCCCTTTAAGGCCCACTGGTTCAACTGTTTACTGCCTAGTATAAATAGGAGGATCATGCAGGGCCCATGTTCCTCTTCGACAGTTGTGACTCAGTTCAGAGCAGCCTTGTCTCTGACTTTGAAGATTGTGAATTCAAGTCCCACTCCAGAGACTTGAGCACATAAGATACTTCAGAGCAGTTCCAATGGAGTGCTGCACAGCAGGAGGTGCCATCTTTTGGATGAGATATGATGCTCCATCCCCCCTCTCAGGTGGATGTAAAAGATTCAATCGCACCTTCTGAAGACAAGTAAGGGAGTCCATTCAACCAAAAGCACTAAAAAGAACAATTATCTGGTCATTTATCTCAATGCTGTTTGCAGGACCTTACTGGCTGCATTGTTTCCAAAGTTACAGCAGTGACTACATTTTAAAAACACTTCTTTGGCCGTGAAGCCCTTTAGGATGTCCTGAGCTTGTGAAAAGCACTGAATAAACATAAATTTGTTTTCTTTCCCACCCACATCTATACCCTAACGCCGCAAACTGGATCCTGCAACCAGCATAGAACTCTGATTTGCATATGGAAGCAGCCTAGCCTACCTGTTTCATGCAGGTTTGCTTCGCACCTAATTAAAGACCCACCTGAAAATTACACCAGGCAGACCATGGATGTTCCACAGAGAGTGGAGATGCAGGCAATAAATGGGCCGCAGAAGTTAAAAATCACTGCCAGTGTCACTCTGCACAATCTAGTCACCAAGCCTGGGAAACAGACTGGATCAATTTCAACTGCCCAGCACAATACCTCCAAGTAGTTTTAGAAAGTCAGTACCTTTCGACACTAAGTGTATATGAAAGGAAGAATTATTTGTCTGGAAACCTCAATAACTGAGACTATATTGTTTCCTCACAATTTATAAAAATGCCTCAGCAGCAAATAAAAGCGAGCCATAAATTACATTGACAAAATAGCAGGAGATTCTTATAGCTGGACTTTATTGGACTCTACTGGGGCCTGAACAAGCCCAGTTCAGTACTGGTGGCTGATTACACTGTGCTCAGTTGAATTGGTTCATTTGTTGCACGACTTATAGGAGCAATGAGCATCAGTAATGTAGCAAATGTCAAGTAATTTAGTCCTAACCAGATTAATTTCCATAACCCGTTTTCACTGCTGTTATACATCAGCACTGATATTTCAATGATGTTGCAACTGCAGCACCTTATGGCAGTATGATGGCAAGAGCCAAACATGTAAACAAATTATAGAATGAAAGATTATAATCTGGAAAATGCAAAATGATACATACATACATACATGACATTAGACTTAGAAATTATGTTCTCTTCTGTAACTAAAATGTTTTCAGCCTCATTTATATTCCAAGCCCAAATTATCTGAGGGCTGGAGAAACACTTCATTGTGAAGATTGAGTAATGCAACTTGTAGCTTTTTCCTCCTTGTTTATAATTTTTGCTGATATTTTCTGCTCTTTGAGGTCAACAAGCTAAGTAATGGAGAACACTTGTCTTGATCAAGGGGCACTTCTACATTGATAGAGTGCTGTTAATGGTAGCTGTGTAGTTACTGCATTGCCCACTCCAACATGTAGCATAAAGGTGGTGACCTAAAGATTTCCAAGAGCATTGAGGGGAAATGAGCCTTTTGGCGGATTTAAAAGCTGACCTCAGTTTCCATTTATTGTTTGTGTTAGCTGTAGCTCAGTTGATAACCTCTAATCTCTAAGTCAGAGGGTTGTGGGTTTAAGTCCCACTCCATGGCCTTGTGCATGCAATCTAAGCCGACACTTCAGTGTAGTACTGAGGGAGTATTGCACCAGTAGTGAAGTTTTGTTTTAGGCGAAGCCTTAATTTGAGGCATTGTCTGCCCACTCTTGTGGAGGCAAAAATGCCATGATTCTGTTTCCAAGAAGGAGAGTTCTCCCCTTTGTCCTGGCCAACATTTGCCTGTTTGTTGGAGCATGGTGTGCAAATTGGTTGCTGTGTTTCCTACATTACAACAGTGACTAAACTTCAGAAGTACTTCACTGACTATAAAGTTCTTTGGGATGTCCTGAGGTTGTGAAAGGTGCTAGATAAATTCAAGGTCTTTTATTGGGAAGATTCTCTTTAAGAAGCAGTTGCATCGTTAACCTTAAGCTGAGGTGTGCAGGTCTCTATATAAGCACCACTGAGGTCAGCTACATCATTGCTGGAGAATGGAATGCGTTCCACTTTCACCACCCATTTTCAGCTGTTGCAAAATCACCACCTTTACACTGCAGAGTGGGGCTCATTAGGATAACTGCACATCTTCCATTGACCACAGTTTCTCAATGTAAAAGTGCCGATAGAAAGAGCAAAGTGCTGCATTACAAAGTATTACAGCACAGAAACAGGCTATTTGGCACAACAGGCCCATGCTGGTGTGTATGCACCAAATGAGCCTCCTCTTCATCTAACTCCATCAATGTACCCTTCTATGGCTTTCACTTGTCCACTTTGGTAGGAACAATAGAAAAGCAGTATGTTATTTAAATGGAGAGAGATTGCAGAACTCTGTGGTACAGAGGGATCTGGGTGTTCTGGTGAATGATACACAAAAAGTTAGTATGCAGGTACAGTAAGTGATTAGAAAGACAAATGGAATGGTGTTGTTTATTTCAAGGCGAATGGAATATAAAAGTAGGGAAGTTTTATTACAGTGTGCAGGGCATTGGTGAGACCACATCTGGAGTACTGTGTATAGTTTTGGTATCATTACTTAAGAAAGGATATAATTGCATTGGAAACAGTTCAGAGTACTCGACTGATTCCTGGGATGAGGGGGTTATCTGATGAGGAAAGGTTGGGCAGGTTGGATCTGTATCCATTGGAGTTTAGAAGAATGAGAGGTGATCTTATTGAAACATACAAGATCCTGAGGGGCCTTGACAGGGTGGATGCTGAGAGGATATTTCTCCTTATGGGAGAGACTTGAACTCGGGGACACAGTTTAAAAATTAGGGTCTCCCAATTAAGATGGAGATGAGTAGGATATTTATCTCTCAGAGGTTCGTGAGTCTGTGGAATTCTCTTCCCCAGAGAGCAGTGGAGGCTGGGTCATTTTAAGGCTGAGTTAGATAGATTCTTGATTGACAAAGGAGTCAAAGGTTATAGTCGGTACACAGGCAAGTCAAGTTGAGGCCACAATCAGATCAGCTAGGATCTTATCAAATGGCTCGAGGGGCCAAATGGCCTATTTGTGCTCCTAATTCGTAAGTTTGTATAATTCTCCCCAAATAATCATCTATCTTCCATTCTTTGAATGAATCTATGTTATTGGCCTCAACTGCTCCCTATGGTAATAAGTTCCACATTCTAATTGCTCTCTGAGTGAAGAAGTTTCTCCTGAATTTTCCATTGGATTTATTAGTGACCATCTTATATTTATGGCCCCCAGTTCTGGTCTCACCCTCAAGTGAAAACATCTTCTCTACGTCTACCCTCTATCAGGCCATTCTCTGGCACTCACCTCTCCCTTCCCTTTTGAGCACAGCAATGCACCTAAAATTATAAATAGGAGGGGAACTATACATTATTCACTTAGGCCGGCAAGTTGCTATGACTGCATATCAAAAGTAATTCATTTTGTGAAATAGTTTGAGGCGTCTTGAGTATCAGTGCTATTACTGGGTAAATGTGGTGCTGAAGCATGTTTACGATCAATTAACTAGTTATCTAAAATTGAAATGTAAGCAAGGATCCAGCATGCGGCAAAAGATCAATTCAATCTTTTAATATAGATTATACTGAGGTAGCTGCAGATACTCTTGAACCTGATTTACATTTATTCCCAGCTGCCAGTGAAGAAGAAACTTAATGCTGTGCAGCATGTTACCCCAGAGCTTTCCTAAACATTGCCCCTAGTTTGCCTCAGTACTCAGTTCTAGGAGAAAGAGTTAGCTTTTACAAATTAGCATTCCCAGTGCACAACTTTACATGATGGGAAAATTGGGAACTTAAACATAAAAGTCAAGTGATTTTTCTGCCCATCTTTTCTGTTCTGCATGGCTTGGTGCTTCACCAGACATTGCAATTAGCAACTGAGGTGTCAGAGATGGAAGATCATAAATAGTTTGTGCCTGAATCTGTGTTCAGTGCAGCTGCCCCACCAAGCTCCTACACCTGGGTGCAGAGAGAATCATCTACCCTGATATAGTTAGCGGAGGCAGCAGTGGCTGAATGATCTCCTTCTGCAATGAAATTTCTTGCATCCATCGCCTTCAGAAAAGGAAGGTCAAAGAGAGCAACTCAGGAAAGAAGGAGGAAAGTCTTGTTTACCTCTCAGTAGCTGTGCCGTCAGCATTTTAAAGACATGGATTTTAAAGACAGCATCTTACTCTTTCCTCCAATAAAAATGTTCTTTGAACCCCTTCATAATTTTGAAGTTTTAAGTCCGAGATTCATCTGAATCACTATTTTCAAAGGAGAATTCTTTTGAAAGCAGTGACCCAAATTATTCTTCACGTCCCACAGATATAGTACTGTTGATTTAAACAGCGTTAGAATAAGTTGTGTTGACTCATAAATTGTTATGCCTGTTTGATTTCTGCTGAATCTCCCAGTTTATTCTGTGAGGTAAATTCAGGAACAGCGGGTAGTTGCTCTGAAGTAACATAGATGACTTTAGAACAACTGCACTTACTTTCACACGTGCAGTTAGTGCAAATTGACATTTGTCTTTCTGGGGAAATCCACATGGCTTAGTGATGGCCAAATCCATATTCTTGGCCTGCACCCATGGACTGAGGGGTCAGACCATCTTGGCCCTGACCCAACATAGCAGATGAAATCTGTATGCGATGGCTGAGCTGTTTGCACTTGCAGCCTTGTGATCCCAAAGGTCCCTTTATCATGAGGCAGTTGTGCTGCCTCTGACCACACAGTGACAGGCAGCTCTTTTCAGCTTTGCCTCTGATGGCTATCTTGCTCTCAGGAGCAGAGTAACTACCAAGTGCATATCTACATTAGATCCCTAATGTAACCTGTCTGTATGAACTGAAGCTAACCACATTCTGCTGCTTGGAGGTGGTGAGGATTTCAAAAAGATTCCATTCCATATCTCCTGTTGTTGGGCAGTTGAGGCTGCCCTTTTCTCAAGAGTATTGTAATTACTATCTGCTGGCCTTCTGATCCTCTTTCAGGTCTCCACCTGGGGCAAATAGCTAGGTGGATTTGTTCAGGCTTGTACTCCATGTTTTAACACATGTTCTCCTAATTTTTCACAGTGCCTTGTGTTCTTTCAGAGGCCCTCCAGGGGAAATGCTGAAACTATAGAACTTATGGGCTGTTTGTTATCTGCTAACAAGACACCAATTTTGATGTTCACGTTACAGCCAAAGGAGACCACAAAGATCAAAAAGCTGATCTTGTCCTTTTACCCTATTGTGAAAAGTGAGGCGTATTTAAGTTCAAACTTCATGAAATGCACATTGTCCCCTAAGGAAAAGTTAGATTTGAAAGTTTGATGGGCAACAGGGTGAATTTTCCAGTCCTGCTGCTGAAGTGACAGAATCAGTGAGCAATGATCCCACCAATATAGCACTGGGTCCAGCTTGTGGGATGTCACAAGGCCAACCTCATTATATATTCACTTTAAGTTCCTAGCAATGGATTGGGCGTGCTGGCGAGAGCAAACTGTCATCGGGAAGAGGGGGAAATAAGGTATAGCTACAACTCTTAGAGGCTGCAGGTGCTATTTAAAGGGTTGTCTGGTGTTGGTGGGCAGAAATTCTGAAGGATTGGCCAACAGGGCAGAGCACCTCACTTTTCATGTGCCCCTTTGTACAAGCTCTTGCAAGAAACGCAGCAAAGGAAGATTGCAGTGTTACAGTCTCCAGGGTACCTCACCGCAGCAGACTATATAGTGATAGGGTGAATGTTGTGTCAAGCAGCCCGAGGATGTGGGAGCAGATGAGAAAAAGGTTATTAGCTCCAGGAAGCCTGCCATGATTTCAAATACGTGGGCAAATTATGCATGCCTCAAAGAGTTTCCTCTCACTCTTAACAAACCATAATATGCTTCTTTGAGGGTTGTATATATACCCACATTTCACCACCTAACAGTAACCTGCAGCAACTACTTCAACAAAAGTAAGCTTCAGCATAGGCACACCCACCTTGAGGCAATTAGATAGCTGATTTAAGGAAGGTGCAAGAGATGAATCACAGAGCATGAGTGAGCAGTAACATGGCGGTAGCAGAGGAGGAGGAGGAGGAGACTGCTGGCCAGACAACCAAATCAGATACTTCTCAGTTCCAGATAGAGTTGCCAACCCTGGTTGGACATACTCACACAATCACTTGGCATTCAATCATGTGGTACTTGATCATATGACAGTGGATCATGTAACACCTGCACACCTTAGTTGAGTGCCTCAGCATAACCAAGGGATTTAAAAAAAAATTCACTCTCAGGATGTGGATAAGACAAGTATTTATTGCCCATCGCTAGTTGCCCTGACTAAATGGCTTGGGGGGGCAATTGAAAGTCAACTACATTGGTGTGGACCAGGAGTCACACGGAGGTCAGATCAGGTCAGGGTGGCAGGTTTCCTTCCCTAAAGGACTTTAATGAACCAGTTGGGCTTTTAGGATAATCCAACAGCTTCATGGTCACTTTTACTGATTCCTGCCTTTTATTTCCAATTATATTTTAAGCCTCATTCAAATTCTCACACTGCCATGGTAGGATTTGGATTCCTGTTTGTTGGCATACTAATCCAGGCCTCTGGATTACTAGTCCAGTAACATAACCACATAACATATTGTACCCTTTAGTTTTGTAGACGACAAAGATTTTAGTCAGATGAATTGCAACATAATTTATAAATCTAAGAAAGAACACAAAAGATTAGAAAGATTTAAGGAAAAGTAATGTTTAAAAAAGAATGCATAAAAGTATATTTCCACAGTATCGATCACAATGAGAAACACTAAGTAGATTCCACTGATTCAACAAAGAAAAATTAATACAAGTTACTTCTGACTTACGTTTTCATGGAATTTTTGTTTTTTTTCATGATACAGCAAGTTATAAAAATAATCAAAAAAACCTAGAACCAAGCCTTATTCAACCCACCGGCTTTCTCATCCCCATGGCAGCAACCTAGTTTCCAGGCGGTGAAGTTGAATCCTCAGGCAGAAATACCCTGTAATAAAGCACATTATACAACAGTGCACATCACTGGTCGACATGAACTGCCCCTACAGTTCTGATGAAAGGTCATTGACCTGAAACATTAACTCTCTTTCTCTCTCCACAGATGCTGCCTAACCTGCTGAGTGTTTTCCAGCATTTTCTGGTTTTATTTCAGATTTCCAACATCTGCAGTATTTTGCTTTTATCGAACTGCCCTTCTTCCAGAGGTCAGTTTTGTCCACCCAGGGGCTGTGGCTGCTGGCTGCTCTTCATCCTTCTGTCCTTCCACCGCTGGAAACTAGGTCACATTGAAAGGAAACATTATCTGCTTCCCCAGCTCACCCTGGTGTTACTAATTTTAATGTCGATCCAGATTCCAATGGCCCAATCATGGATTTTGTTGAGAAGGAAGAATAAGTTAAAAATTCTCAATCAGGTAATCTCCTCCTGGCTGGTCCTGAAGTACATTGTAACCTTGTTGGAAGTGCAAGGAAACCAAAGAAATTTCAGGTCGTTTCTGGGTGTGGGGTGTGGCTGAGACAGACAGACAGCCTCCTCAAGGAATGATGGTGAGGAAGGGAAAGTCGGGATGACTGAAGCATACAGGCATGAAATTCAGTGATTCACAATCAAAATATTTCTCTGCTGGGTCACTCGCAGCAGTGCCTGGGAGAGCAACTCTCAATTCTGGGAGACACAAAGAACTGTTGTAAAATGAAGGGGTCATTGACTGCTGCCCGTGAGGCAGGCATTCACCTGCTCACTGATCACCAACACATCGAAGAAGTGAAACTCTTTTCAGGCTATGGTTTTCCTAGGATTGCATGTAGCAGCTTGAACAGCAATGAGTAACATCAATAATTCCCTGGATATAGGAACAGGAGTAAACCATTCAGCCCCTTGAGCCTGCTTCACATTCAATTAGTTAATCTGTACCTCGTTATAGACAGGAGGTAAGGGGTGTGGGTGGTTCCCACTGTTCACCTTCCAACTGACTGCAATCGTGTCTTGTTTAAAATGGTGAGTTAGTCTCTGAGTGCTTTTTAGGGTCAAATAAACAGACAAATGTCAGGTTTTCTCATAGGTTTTTAAAAAAAAACTATTTTTACACAATTCCCGAAATGGTCACAACCTCACTCACACACACGGTCACTCACACACATATACACCAGAAAAGATAGATGGAGAGAAAAGGGTAGGATGTAGTTCAAAGTGAGGTAGGTGTTCGTGGTTTACAGTAAACCTGTAAACCTGTTGAATCTTCTTGGAAGGACAGTCTGTTTTAAAGGTGCAGGCCTGGGCATTTATAGTCTTGAACTTGTTGAGGTGTTGTAGATTTCTGGTGGTTAAGACTTCAGACTGGAATTGGTGGTCACTTTAAGTTCTCTGCTGCAGCAAGTTCAAGTGTAGAATTAGCAGCAGGACTTCTTCTTACTTGGCTGGACCTCTTTCCACATCTTCTGACAGGACTGCTTTCCAAAGGTATTGGCTTGATTTTCCTCTCTGTCACTGCAGAGGGCTACCTTTTAAGGTAACAATCCATCACATTAGAGTTTTTATTCAGAAAACATGTGGCCTTTTTCCCTGGTGTGACCACACTATGGACCAGGATGTGGAATCCATGGCTATCTATTGACGTCAGAATGGGTAGCATTATCTTATGATGACTGTATTGGTGCCATTTCCTGCTCCCGCCCGGAATTGGAAACCTTTATCAACTTTGCTTCTAATTTCCACCCTTCTCTCATCTTTATATGGTCCATCTCCGACACTTCCCTTCCCTTCCTCGACTTCTCTGTCTCCATCTCTGGGGATAGGCTGTCTACTAATATTCATTATAAGCCCACCGACACCCACAGCTATCTCGTCTACACTTCTTCACACCCTGCCTCCTGTAAGGACTCCATTCCATTCTCCCAGTTTCTACGTCACCGGCGCATCTGCTGTGATGATGCTACCTTCCATGACAGTGCTTCTGATATGTCTTCCTTTTTCCTCAACCAAGGATTTACCCCACTGTGGTTGACAAGGCCCTCAACCGTGTCCCGCCCATTTCCTGTACCTCTACCCTCACCCCTTCCCTTCCCTCCCAGAACCGCGACAGGGTTCCCCTTGTCCTCACTTTCCATCCCATCAGCCTCCATATCCAAAGGATCATCCTCCGCCATTTCTGCCACGTCCGACGTGATGCCACTACCAAATGCATCTTCCCCACCCCTCCCCGTCAGCATTCTGAAGGGATCGTTCCCTCCGCGATACCCTGGTCCATCCTCCATTACCCCCATCACCTCGTCCCCTTCCCACGGCACCTTCCACTGCAATCACAGGAGGTGTAATACCTGCCCATTTACCTCCTCTCTCCTCAGTAACTAAGGCACCAAACATTCCTTTCAGGTGAAGCAGCGATTTACTTGTACTTCTTTCAATTTAGTATACTGTATTCGCTGCTCACAATGTGGTCTCACAATGCAGACTGGGTGACCGCTTTGCAGAACATCTCCGCTCAGTCCGAAAGCATGACCCTGAGCTTCCGGTTGCTGGCCATTTCAACACTCCCCCCTGCTCTCAAGCTCACATCTCTGTCCTGGGATTGCTGCAGTGTTCCAGTGAACATCAACGCAAGCTCGAGGAACAGCACCTCATTTACCGATTAGGCACGCTACAGCCTGCCGGACTGAACATTGAGTTCAATAATTTCAGATCATGACAGGCCCCCCTTTTTATTTTCACTTTTAGTTATTTTTCCTTTTTTATGTGTTTGTTTTATTTTAGTTTGTTTAGTTTGTTTCTACTGTGCCTACCCACTTTTTTTTTCATGTTTGTGCTTGGGGCCAGGCTGTTCACTTTTCTGTCCATTAACACCGTCTCTGTACTAAAGTGTTGTCTTTCAGCACATCATTAACATATCGTTTGCCTTTGCTCCATGACCTTCTGGTCAGTTATTCTCTGTGATCTTGTCCTATCAACACCTCTTTTGTTATCTCTTGCCCCACCCCCGCTTTACTTGCTTAAAACCTTTTACATTTCTAATATTTGCCAGTTCTGATGAAGGGTCACTGACCTGAAATGGTAACTCTGCTTCTCTCTCCACAGATGCTGTCAGACCTGCTGAGTATTTCCAGCATTTCTTGTTTTTATTTCAGATTTCCAGAATCTGCAGTATTTTGCTTTTATTTTAGTTAATTTTATTGTTGTTTAAAGAAACCTGCTTTGGCGTGCTTTATTCTGGGGGATAAATGAAGTGTTTAATTTGTTTAATTTCAGTAGGTGAGAAACTTTACTAATATGTTGTGACCTGTGGAATAATGGGACTGAATTAACAGTGCATTACTCCCGCCTTGGTTGGAACACGACAAGAGCAGGACCGAGGCTGGGAATTCTACGGTGAGTAACTCACCTCCTAACTCCCCAAAGTCTGTCCAGCCTGCTTGATTGGCACCCCGTCCACCACCTTAAACATTCACTCCCTCCACCACCGAAGGACAGTGACAGCAGTGTGCACTGTATACAAGATGCATTGCAGCAACGCACCAAGCCTCCTTCAACAGCACCTTCAAAACCTGCGACCTCTACCGCCTAGAAGAACAAGGGCAGGAGACCTATGGGAACACCACCACCTGCAAGTTCCCCTCCAAGTCTCACACCATTCTGATTTGGAACTATATCATCGTTCCTTCCCTGTCGCTGGGTCAAAATCCTGGAACTCCCTTCCTAACAGCACTGTGGGTGTACCAACACCACATGGATTACAGTGGTTCAAGAAGACGGCTCACCACCACCTTGTCATGTGCAATTAGGGATGGGCAATGAATATTAGCCTTGCCAATATTACTCATATCCCATGAACAAATAAAAACATCTTTTTATCTGCTTCAGCTTCACATCTCGATACCCCAACTAAACCCAAATCTATTGATCACAGTCTTGAAAGTTTCTATTATCCTGTATCCGCAGTGTTTTGGATGGGACAATTTCTACTAAACTTTGTGGGACTTTGAGAGATGCAATGATACAAAAAAGGTACAAGGTCTTCTTGTTCAGTTGCACGGTGTCTGGGACATAATGATGACACAGTGATGAACAGGGCCCCAGTCACCTGCTTGATTGGCATTGTTGATGTTCCCTGTCGATAGCTTGGAATGAGCCTGAGGCAGAAAGTTTCCTGCTGCAGTGGCCTTGGCTACTTCTGAAAACACCATCTCTGTGATGCAGGTTGTCTGCAGGCCAGATCTGAGCTGGCAGCACCAATCTATCATTGTCTCCTGTGGTGAATTGGAGCCCAAAAGGCTGGTTTTCTTGAAGCATTTTCACATAGCCGTCTGTGTAAGAGCAGTCTTACTCCAGTGCAACTGAGTTTGCCTTGTTTCCCTCTAATCATCTTCTACTCCCACCAAACAACAAAAATACAAGAGAAGCCATTGGAATTCTCATTTCCAGATTTTTGATTGTAATAATGAAAAATCTTGCAGCCAAAAATCTAGGACAACAATATCCCAAAATAAGCATACTGGTTAAAAAAAACACTATGCCAAATTCAGTGTTCACAAGCCCAAAGTTTAAGACCACTTTAGTCTTAGACTGTGCTCCAAATGATAATACTGCTTCAAAGTCTTCCTTTAAACACTGACTGCCAGTCAGTGCAGGACATGCATAATTCTCACCTCACTTTTGATATGGGCAGTTTAGATGCCTGGCTTACTCCCAGTGACTAATGTCTCTGCTCAATCCATTTCATCATCTTACATTGACATATTGTAAAGAAGCTGTTGCGAGTTTCGTGCAGCGGCAGTTTAGGCTGCTGGGAGACATGTGGTGCGGAATGAGTGGAGATTGCTGACAGCAATCTCCCCACTAACTTTCCAGCCTCAATTTCCTGCAGCTCTCATTGCCATTCGCTAGGGCAACTGGAAAATTTGTTGTCAAAACTGAAAATCTGTTTTTTAATATTTGACATGGATGAAGAGCAAAATAGGCCAGTGCATTTGTCCTTGCAGCTTCCACCCTTCGTAAACTTCAGTTCATCCAAAACTCTGCTTCCTGTATTCTAACTAGCACCAAGTCTTGTTCATCCATCACCACTGTGCTTGCTGACCCATATTGGTTCTCGGTCTGGCAACACCTCAATTTTAAAATTCTATTCAAATCCCGCCATGGCCTCAGCCCCTCCCTCTGCTATCTCCTCCAGCCCTACAACCCTCGAAGATCTCTGCGCTCCTCCAGTTCTGGACTCTTGCACATTAGTGTTTCACCGCTCTACCATTGACGGTTGTGCCTTCAGCTGCCTAGACCCTAAACTCTGGAATTCCCTCCCTAAACCTCTCCACCTCGATAATCCTCTCTCTGTCTTAAAATCACTCCTTAAAACCTACCTCTTTGACCAAGCACCTAGTCGCCTGTCCTAATATCTCCTTATGTATCAAATTTTGCCCAATTACAATTTTGTGAAGTGCCTTCGGACATTTTTAACCATATAGTTATATAAGTGAAAGTTCTCGCTGTGGGAATTGAAATTTACTGTGTGATATTGGGAACAAATGTGTTAACACGTTCCTCTGACATTTCTGTGTCTGCTAATTTAATGAAGGTTCGTCAACCCATTTATTTTATCAGGGTTATTAAAATAGCAAAATAAAGAATGTTATCATAATGAGATCAGACTAATATTATACTGTGTGATTCCAATCCCTTGGACACCAATCTCAACTTTGTTTTGTGTCACACACTGGGGGAATAGAAACCTATAAAATACTGTCAACATAAAGGATTACAGTGGCAGTTAGTGAGACAGAAGTGGCAACAAAATGTGCAGCTTAGCACTCTGTCTTACTGGCAGCAGGCAATAAATTCTGTACACTAAGGCACAGAATGCAGGCATTAAAAAAAAGAATAATTTTAGTACCAACTGGAGAACTGATGCAACAGCTGTGTGTTGCGAGGGTCCTATACATGAACCAGCTCCATTCGACACTGTGTTGGGTGAATGGTGTTTTCTGCTTTAAGCTGTGTCTTTCCATACTTGGTGCGTTGAGGCACTTTATGGAGGGCATGGTGGCGGGGGGTGGGGGGTTTGGATGTGGGGGGGGGGTGGTCATGGGGGCACGACTAGCATCAGTCTTGAAGTACATTCCTTCACTTCTCAGCCCTTACAGCAGCTGCGTCAGCTCCCTCTGGCCTGTAAAAAGAAAGGCTTTTTTCACTCAGTAATGACCAAATCACCAGCAATTTGGTGAGCAATCGGCATAATTACCTTCCCAGAGCTAGTTCAAGTGCTTAATTGGCTCTTAGTTAATGTTGGCTTAGAGGATTGAAAGCTACTCCCTTCTCAGTGGTTGCTGCACTATTTAAGTATGTATTGAATTTAGCACAATTAAAGACTAAAATTCACTGTGTAAATTGGACAGCCTACAACTGTTTGATGTCACTATTAATATACATTTTTGATATAAGAGGGAACAAGCAGAATTTTTTATACTAGGCTGTGAAGATCTATTGAAGTGCATGGTATCAATGGACTCGAGATATTAGGTGTGTTTCTCCAGAAAGAAGGTATTGACCGATTATGGCAAGGTGACAGGTTGGTGGAGGTTAAGATCTACCAAAAAGGGATAGGCCCCAATGATTTCTTCCTGTGCCTAAAGATTCTTAGGGGATGAATTTCTGCAGGACTCCTCCCAATTATCTTCAGTGGAAGATCCGTGCAAACCTTGAGAAACAGTACAAACGTAATTTCTCTGGAACGTCCATGGATGTTCATCTGAAGTTATGGCAGACAATCCTGAGAAGCACCCTAGACATTTAATCCCTTGGGTTCTATCGCTAACCTGTAACACAATCGGTTGCTGCAACAACATGATCATGTCACTGTTTTGCTCATTCAGATAAGATGTTAAACCTAGGTTCCCGTCTGCCCTTTCAGATGAGTGTAAAAGGGAATATGGTAGGATTTTAAAGAACAGCAGGGAATTTCTTCCTGGTCTTGTTGCCAATATCTTGTTGCCACAACACTAAAAACAGATTATCTGGTCAGTTATCTCATTGCTGTTTGTGGGATCTTGCTGTGTGTAAATTGGCCCCCATGTTTCCTACAGTACAACAATGGCTACACTTCAAAAGTGAATTAGCTGGGCGATCCTGAGGATGTGAAAGGTGCTATATAAATGCAAGTCCTTTCTTCCTTACTCTGCGGTTTCCTCTTTTTTAATGTGAAAATGTACAAAAATCCGAGGTAGATTTGAATCTGGGGATATCTAAAATCTCCTACACTTGAGCTGCAATTTGTACTGTGGTTGAAAACAATTCAATGCAGAGGTTTTCAGAGGGAAGTCCAAGTGGCAGCCCTAGTCAGAACAGACTAGTATCCTGCAGCACAGACTTATGGAAATCTAATATCTGTGGCCACTCATCTCTTCAGATTCTAGGCTTGTGCTGCATCGACCCATGCTGTCAGCTGCACTTTTACATTTATTGGTATCATAATTCTGGCAAAGTGTTCACAATTGTCAGGAGTTGATGATAATCTCATCCCAGTGTTTAAATCCGTTCATGGTCTTAACCCTATTTATTTCCATAACCTCCTCTAGACAACAACCAACTTTTAAAGGGGGTACAGCAACAGAGAGACCTCGGGATTCACATAAGCAAATTTTTGAAGGTGGCAACCAGGTTGATAAGGCTGTTAACAAAGTTATACAGGATGTTTGGCTTTTATAAATGGAATCATAGAGTGAAAAAGCAAGAAAGTTGTAGTCAGTGCTCCTGCAAAGCTGCACTTGTGAGGGGCAGGGCAGCAGCCAGGAGGGTACCGTGCAGGCCTTGTCCCGGATGAAATAACACGCGAGTGCAGCCGAGCAAAAACAATTTAGAGCTACTGCATATTTAAAGAACAGGCTGCGCACAACAACAACATTTTAAAGGGAACATTGGTTACGGTAAATCTTTTCCAGTCTTTATAAATCACTGGTTAAGCCTTAGCTGGGATATTACATCCAACTCTGGGCACTACCCTTTAGGAAGGATGTCAAGTCCTTGGAGAGGTGCAGAGGCGATTTACCAGGGATGAGGGGCTTCAGTTAAGTGGAGAGATTAGAGAAGCTGAGGTTGTTCTCCTTAAAGCAGAGAAGGTTAAGGAGAGATTTAATAGATTTGTTCAAAATGATGAGGGGTTTTGATCGATAAGGAGAAACTGGTTACATTAGTAGGAGGGTTGGTAACGATTTAAAACAGTTGGTAAAAAAAAAATCCGGGGGGAAGTAAAGGAGCAATATTGTCAGGCAGAGTTGTTGCAATCTGGAAAGCACTACCTGAATGGGTGGCAGAAGCAGATTCAATCATAACTTTCAAAGGGGAATTTGGATAGATACTTGAAAAGGAGAAACTTGTATTGGAGTGGGACTAATTGTATAGCTCTTTCAAAGACGCGATGGGATCATTGGCCTCCTTTAGCACTGTATGATCTTCTGATTCACTTCAGACTCTCTGTTCACCCACCTGGGATTCCCTCTCTAAACCCTCCAGCTCTCTACCACTCTCTCACCTCCTTTAAGACCCCTGTTAAAATCTACTTCTTTTGACCAAGCTTTTTGATCAGTCCTTCTTTGGCTCAACATCCTTTTTTTCCTGATTGTACCTCTATGATGTGTATTGGCACATTTTTCTACATGAAATGCCCTATATGAATGTAAGCTTATGCTGCTGAGGTTCAAAGAGGAATCCCATTTTTTTGAGGCTGTTTCTTTTCCAGCCAGTTTTCTCATCCAGTTTTCTCCCCTCTTCTCTTCCAAGTGCTTACTCTGGTTGGTGTGCAATCTCCTTGGCACCATCCACTTTCTGATTTCTCACCCAAGTGGCCATTCTCATGTGTAAGTATAGGTGGCTATTCAACTGTAGGGGGCATTACAGCCATGCCTGATCCTTCCTTCATCTGATGTTTACACATTTAAGATCATAAGGAACAGCAGCAGGAGTCGGCCACATGGCCTCTCAAACCTGCTCCGCCATTCTATAAGAAAATGATTGATCTTATACCTCAACTTCACTTTCTTGCCCTATTCTTTGATTTCCTTAGTGCCCAAATACCTATCTATCTCAGTCTTGTATACACTTTTTAAATTTTTTCTTGTTCTTTCATGGGATGTGGGCATCGCTGGAAAGGCCAGCATTTGTTGCCCATCCCTAATCGCCCTTGAACAACTGAGTGGATGGCCAGGCTATTTCAGAGAGCAGCTAAGAGTCAACCATATTGCTGTGGGTCTGGAATCACATATAAGCCAGAGCAGGTAAGGACGGCAGATTTCCTTCCCTAAAGGACATGAGTGAACCAGATGGGCTTTTACAACAATCAATGATAGTTTTGTGGCACCATTACTGAGACTAGTTTCAACTCCAGATTTTTATTAACAAATTGATATATAAATTCCACCAACTGCCAGGAACCCATGTCCCCAGAGCATTAGCCTGGACCTCTGCATTACTAGTTCAGTGAAATTACCACTACGCTACCGCCTCTCCCAGTACTTAATGACTGAGCATCTTGAGCTCTTTGGGGTGGCGAATTCCTAAGGTTCACAACCCTGGGAGTGAAGAAATTTCTCCCCAGCTCAGTATTAAATGGCTAACCCCTTATCCTGAGGCCATGACACATAGTTCTAGACTGTGCAGCCAGGGAAAACAGCCTCTCAGCATCTATGATGTCAAGCCATCCAAGATTTTTATATTTTGCCATAAGCTCACCTTGTATTCTTTTACACTGCAGTGAACATAGGCCCCGGCTACCTCACCATACAGAAGGTCCTTAGGTGTGTGACTGCCTTCCATCCTGTGGACGTGTCCGATCCACCGAAACTGCTTCAGTTTGATTAGTACCGCCACACTTGGGAGGTCTACCTTTGAGAGGACTGCCACATTTGTGATTTTGTCCTGCCAGGATATACCCATAAAACGCTGCAGACAGCGAAGATGGAAATTATTGAGCCTCCTTTCCTTGTCGCTGTAAGTCACCCATGTTTCACTGCCATATGGCAAGGTGCTGAGAACACAGGTCTTATAAACCATCAGCTTGGTCCTAAGGGTTAGCTTGGTGTTATCCCATGCTCGTTTCGCAAGTCGGCCAAAGGTGGTAGCTGCTTTTGCTATGTGTGTATCGAGCCCTCCATCAAGGGACAGATTGTCTGTCACCGTGGACCCAAGGTAGCAGAAATGGGGTAAATAAAAACAAGAAATGCTGAAAACGCAGTTCTGGGAGGATTCCCCCCACTGTGGTTGACAGGGCCCTCAACCATGTCCGGCCCATTTCCCGCACCTCTACCCTCACCCCTTCCCCTCCCTCCCAGAACCGTGACAGGGTTCCCTTTGTCCTCACTTTCCACCCCACCAGCCTCCACATCCAAAGGATCATCCTCCACCACTTCCACCACATCCAGCGTGATGCCACTACCAAATGCATCTTCCCCTCCCCCATCAGCATTCCGAAGGGATCGTTCCCTCTGCGACACCCTCGTCCACTCCTCAGTTACCCCCACCACCTCATCCCCTTCCCAAGGCACCTTGCCCTGCAATCGCAGGAGGTATAATACCTGCCCATTTACCTCCTCTCTCCTTACTATCCAAGGCCCCAAACACTCCCTTCAGGTGAAGCAGCAATTTACTTGTACTTCTTTCAATTTAGTATACTGTATTCACTGCTCACAATGTGGTCTCCTCTACACTGGGGCGACCAAACACACATTAGGTTACCACTTTGTGGAACACCTATGCTCAGTTAGTAAACATGACCCCGAGCTTCCGGTTGCTGGCCATTTCAACCCCCGCCTCTGCTCTCATGCTCACATCTCTGTCCTGGGATTGCTGCAGTGTTCCAGCGAACATCAACGCAAACTCGAGGAGCAGCATCTCATTTACCGATTAGGCATGCTACAGCCTGCCGGACTGAACATTGAGTTCAATAATTTCAGAGCATGACGGGCCCCCCCCCTTTTTATGTTTAGTTATTATTTTTTCTTTTCTCTGTGTTTATTTTATTTTAGTTTTTTTAGTTTGGTTAGTTTGTTTCTACTGTGCCTACCCACTGTTTTTGTTTTTTTAAACATTTTTTTAATGTTGGTGCTTAGACTGATTAGATTAGATTAGAGATACAGCTTTACAGTCAATTCACACCCTCTCTGTACTAATGCTTTGTCTTTCAGCACACCATTAACATACTGTTTGCCTTTGTTCCATGACCTTCTGGTCAGTTATTCTCTGTGACCTTGTCCTATCAACACCTCTTTTGCCCCCCCACCCCACCCCCGCACTTTACTTGCTTAAAATTTTTTACATTTCTAATACTTGTCAGTTCTGATGAAGGGTCACTGACCTGAAACGTTAACTTTGCTTCTCTCTCCACAGGTTTTGCCAGACCTGCTGAGTATTTCCAGCATTTCTTGTTTTTATTTCAGATTTCCAGCATCTGCAGTATTTTGCTATTATAGCAGAAATGGGGTGTTATTTAGTGTGATCAAGGGTGGAGATGCAACGCCTTGTCCCATGACCATGGTTTTCTTGATGCCTATAGTCAAGAAGAACAAGCTACAGGCATGGGAGAGACAGTCCATGAGTCTTTATAGCTCATAATTAATATACATATAAATGTTATAAAACGTTTAACTTTTCTTTTTCTGTAAACTCCATTCTGGTTGTGCACGGCATGTTGATCATAACTGGCGGGGGAAGTACAGATGGCTGAAGTTTTCTGAACCTCACAGTACCTTGTTCATAATTTGATAGCTTTATTCTTTCTGACTATAATAGTGCATTACAGTGCTGTCTTTAGTGCTAAATTCTTTTACCTTTCCCTTCCTATAACTAGAAGATTTCAGTGTTGTCTCTGTGTGTACAGTAGTGTGGATGGGTTTTTAAAGAGCAGCTGGGATTGAGTAACTCAAAGAGTTTACTGGGGGTCTTGTTCCTTGAGCTTTGACAGGAATCTCTGGAGGGACCTGGGGACAGAAATATGTCTAAATGAAGAATTCGGGGGGCCAGCATATAATCTGGAAGATGAATCAGCATTTGGTAAGATAGCAGAAAATGTAATAATAGGGTTTGCTGGAGATGAGTTCAGTCTGTGGATTCACAAGAGTGATTGATGTAGAGTAATAAAGGCTTTGGAGGGAACCTCCTCTCAGTCAAACAAACAACATAGAATTACATAGCATTTACAGCACATGAACAGGATATTTGGACCAACTGCTCCCTGCCAGTGTTTATGCTCCATGCAAGCCTCATCCTACCTTACTTCATTTACTCCTATCAGCATATCCTTCTATTCCTTTCTCCCTCATGTACTTATCTAGCTTCCCCTTAAAGACATCTATGCTATTCACCTTAACTACTCCAGACGGTGATAAATTTCACATTCTGACCACCTTCTCACTAAAAAGTTTCTCCTGAACTTCTTTCTGGATTCATTAATGACCACCTTATATTTATGGCCCCTAACTTTAGTCTCACCCATAAGTAGAAACATCTTTTTTACATTCACCTTATCAAACCAATTCATAGTTTCAATTTGGTCACCCTTGAGCCTTCTCTTTTCTAGAGAAAAGAGCCCGACCTTTCCTGCTATATATAACCTCTCAGTTTTGGTATCATCCTTGTGAATCTTTTTTACACCTTTTTCAATGCCTCTATATCCTTTTTGTAACATGGAAAGCAGAACCGTACAAGTGTGGTCTAACTAAGATTCTATACATTTTAACATATCATGGGGAGAGAGAGATGGCTAACACAGTGTGGGATAATGTAAGGCACTGAGGGTGAAGAGATTAGAATACTTGAGGAAAGGGAGATCTACGTGTTGAAAAAGTATAGGCTATATAGAAACCTGGAGAAAGAAACCAGGAGAATTTGAACTAAAGGGTACAAAAAGAGAGATGTTGGAATACAGTGCAAATTCTAGGCAGCATCTTCTCCGCCCTGTGGAGACAGGTTTGAAGATGGGACCGGGAGCAAATTCTGAGAATTGCGTGTTGGTTCAGCTCCCCGATGTGTTCCTGCCTCTGAGCGATGTTGCTGGAACAGCGGGTAGCCAATTAGGGCCACTTAAAGGATTAATTGGGAGCAAGATGCCACTGTTGCAAGATCCTCTCGATGTTGGATGGGCCTCCCCACCCCCTCACTGAGGCCGAAGCCTGACACGTACATAGAGGCGGCCTCCTTGTGACAACCTGGGAGGCCATTGAAGCCTCCTCTAAATCCCCTCATCCCAGAGCCACAGGGATCAGAGGGCCACAATGGGCCACAATGGGCCACAAGCCATCCTGTGGAGGGATTCACCCTCCACGACCTGGAAATTGTTCTGCTGCCCGAGAATCTTCAAAGACCAGAAGATTCCACTCTATCAAAGTTACAGAGAAAAGAAGTCCTAGGCTAGTGCAAACTGAAAAAGATTGTGAGAGTGAAGCTATAGATCCATGCTGGCTCTCTGAAAGATCAACCAGATAGTTCCCCTTTCCCCATAGCCCTGCAAATTTTTCTCTTCAGGTACTTATCCAATTCCCTTTTGAAATCCACGATTGCCTCCACCACATTCTCAGGAAGTGCATTTCAGATCCTAACCACTCGCTGCGTAAAAAGTTTTTCCTCATGTCGCCGTTGCTTCTTTTGCCAATCACCTTAAATCTGTACCCTCTGATACGCGCTCCTTCCGCCAATGGGAACAGTTTCTCCCTATCTACTCTATCTAGATCCCTCATAATTTTGAATACCTCTATCAAATCTCCTCGCAACATCCTCTAAGGAGAACAACCCCAGCTTCTCCAATCTATCCATGCAACTGAAGTCCCTCATCTCTGGAACTATTCTTATAAATCTTTTCTGCACCCTCTATAAAGCCTTCACATCTTTCCTAAAGTGTGGTGCCCAGAAATGGACCCAATACTCCAGTTGAGGATGAACCCAACTAACTAATGAAAAAGGCAAGGGAATACACAGTAAATGGTAGGATACTGAGAAGTGTGGAGGAACAGATGGACCTTGGAGTGCATGTCCACAGGTCCCTGAAGATAGCTGGATAAGTAGATAAGATGGTCAAGAAAGCATATCGGATACTTGCCTTGATTAACTGAGGGACAAAATATAAGAGCAGGGAAGTTATGCTGGAACTCTAAATAATGGTTAGGCCATAGCTGGAGTACTGCATGCAGTTCTGGTCATCGCAATATAGGAAAGGTTTGATTGCATTAGAGAGGGTACAGAGGACTGGAAAATTTTAGTTATGAGGAAAGATTGGAGAGGCTAGGGTTGTTTTCTTTGGAACAGAGGAGGCTGAGGGGAGACCTAATTGAAGTGTATAAAATTATGAGGGGTCTAGATAGAGTGGATAGGAAGGCCATTTTCTCCTTGGTTGAGGGGTGCATAACCATGGGGCATAGATTTAGGGTAAGAGGTAGGAGGTGTAGAGGGGAATTCGAGGGGAAATCTTTTCACCTAGAGGGGGTGGGGATCTGGAACTCACTGCCTGAAAGGGTGATACAGGTAGAAACCCTCATAATATTTAAAAAGTACTTGGATATGCACTTGAAGTGCCGTAACCTACAAGGCTATGGACCAAGAGCCAGAAAGCGCAATTAGGCTGGATGGCTCTTTGTCAGCTGACGTGGACACGATGGGCTGAATGACCTCCTTCAGTGCTGTAAATTTCTATGATTTCTGTGAACCAATATCTTACAAAGGTTCACCATAACTTTCTTGCTTTTGTTCTCTATGCCTCAATTTATGAAGCCCAGGATCCCATATGCCTTTTTAACCACTTTCTCAGCTTGCGTTGCCACCTTTAACGATTTATATACACCCAGGTTCCTCTACTCCTGCACCCTGTTTACAATTGTATCCTTTATTTTATATTGCCTTGCCTCATTCTACCTACCAATATGTATCACCTGACACTTCTCTGCGTTAAATTTCATCTGCCACATGTCCACCCAATTGCACCAACCTGTCTATGTCCTCTTGAAGTCTATCACTATCCTTCTCGCAGTTCACAATACTTACAAGTTTTGTGTCACGGCAAATTTTGAAATTGTGCCCTGTCTAGGTCAGTAATATATTTTTTAAAAAAGCAGTAGTTCTAGCAAAGACCCCTGTGAACCCCACTGTATACCTTCCCCCAGTCCAAAAAACAACTGTTCACGACTACTCTCTGTTTTCTTTCACTCAGCCAACTTCATATCCACACTGCCACTGTCCCTTTTATTCCATGGGCTTCAACTTTGCTGGAAAGCCTATTATATAGTACTTTATCAAGCACATTTTCGAAATGGATGTAGACCACATCAATGGCATTACCCTCATCAACCTTCTCTGTCACCACATCAAAAATCTCAATCAAGTTAGTTAAACATGGTTTGCCTTTAACAAACCCCTGCTTAATCAATCCATACTTGTCCAAGTTAACTTTTTTCCTGGATTATCATTTCTTAAAGCTTTCCCACCACCGAGGTTAAACTTAATGACCTGTACTTGTTGGTTTATCCTTACACCTTTTTTTTTAACAAGAGTGTAACATTTGCAATTCTCCAGTCCAATGGAAGATTATGGCCAGTGCCTCTGCAATTTCCACCCTCACCTCCCTCAGCACCCTTGGATGCATCCCATCTTGTCCTGGTGACTTATCAACTTGAAGTACAGCCACAGCCTATCTAATACCAATTTATCAATTTTTAGCCCATCCAGTGTCTCAACTGCCTCCTCATTCACTATGATTTCGGCAGCATCTTCATCTTCATGAGTTAGAGGGGCTTGAAGAGCAAAACAATGGATCAGTACAAGTTATGGGAGGTTTGAAGAGAGAGGCCATGAGCACATGCAGACTATGGAGAAAACAGTCAGCCCAATCTATTCCAAGCCAAACCACCTTGAATTTCACACAAGCAGTCTCCTCAGCAAGCATTCACAGGTTAGATGCAAAGCCAACGTCACCTCTATTCTACCTGAACAATATACCCGCTACCTCCTAGCAAAATAAAAGTATTTCTACAGGAACAGTAAAGCACTCTTTCATCTCTCACACCAGCTGTGTCGAATGCAATGGCTTGTTTTGGAGCAGTTTTATGCTGTAGACCCACGTTCCCTCCTTTCATATAAGCCCCTTACATCAGAGAGGACTTTCATCGAATTGTTCTGGCCATGGATTTGTATCCATGGTCCCAGGGTAGAAAAGCCAGTGTCTAAACTGCTGTATTACCCAGTGCCTGCCACTTGTAGTACTGGAAATACTACCGAGTAGATATGTGTGCTGGGAAGTGGCTGCAGGATCTGCTAGCTGATAAAGCAGATTGAATGAGTTGAAGTTTGCAAAGCAAGCAGTAATCAATATGTCTGTCTAGACCCATACATCTAGTGGATTTGATTGAATTTTAATTTCCCAGAAGGCTGGATGACCTGACAAAACAGCTGGCCTTAAGCAGCATCAGCAGACAGCAAGGTGAAAGGCAACAAATGTCTTTGTGATAGTGGGATGTATGATTAAAGCTGCTAATGTATGTTCTGAACTACTGCGCAAAGCTGCAGCTCTTGTCTGTCCCACCTTCCCCAGTGGAAAATACAACATTCATGTTCCATGATTTAATGTATGAATAGTATCTTTCAAATAGTTTAAATGCATATGTTGACATTGCTTTAGTTGTAGTCAGTCAGTCCATTCTTGTATATTCCTTATGTTATGACCAGGTGTGAAAGATGTTTAGGGGTCACTTTCAGCCTTCACCTGGTCTTATTGTAACAGTGTTTGGATTTTTAAACACATCATGTTTTGAGCTCCCCCTTGGTGAATCCTTGTTCACCACTTTCCAGTTATAAGGCAAAGAAATGAGCATTAGCAGGCTTTCTTTGGTTTAAAGAAGAAAAGTGAAATTTATTAAACCTGAAACTTAAACTCTAATTTGGTTAACACCGACGGATACACGCCGCACCCCACGTTTGTCCTTTTGTAGGTAATTCTTGCTTTTCATTGGGGCCCAGTATTCCTCTTAAACCTTGTTCACTGTAGGAGACTTTTCTCTCTTGGGGTTCCTGTATCTTCAATGGATCATCAGTTGCACGAGAAAGTGATGAGAGCAGACAGGAGAGATTTGCCTCAAACCTCTCTACTTTGTTTTTGTCTTCTGCTCTTTTCTGTCTCTATTTGCATGTGCGTATTGCGTATGCATGCTAGCGTGGGGCGTGGCGTGTATCCGTAGGCATTAACCGAATTAGAGCTTAAGTTTAAGGTTTAATAAATTTCACTTTTCTTCTTGAAACCTAAGAAAGTATTTTGGTAAACAATTGTGGACTTTTTTTAATGGGATTGAGATTTGATTTAAATACAATATAAAAAAGGGTTTTACATGTTGCCAAATAGTATGGTGTCAAATCAACAAGGATCCTATTAATAATAGAAAATATGAAAAGCTCAATGCCACTGTGGACTGTAAAGGTTTCCCTTTAACTCCATAGGTCACAATACATGCATTGATTTTTGTGAATTGAGATGTTAATTTATCCACAATTGGATAATTGGGATTTTTTTTCCAGTTGGATGATAACCAAGCTTCTTCGTTAGTGTCCGAGGTGGCTTACCAGTTATTTCTTAATCTTACAAGTGAGTGACCTTTTCCCTTAGTGTGTGCAAATGTTGAGTGCATAAAGGTGATGAATGTCCATGTTGGAGAATGCCTGTAACAAGCACTCCAACAACAGACAGAGTGCAGAGTAAAACTCCCTTTAGTTTGTTAAATCCTGTAACATAACTCCTGAGAGCAGAGAAGGCTATGAGGAGCTTTAATAGAAGTGCTTAAAATCACAAACGGTTTAGAGGAAATTAAGATAAATTGTTTCCAATGGCTGAAGGGTAGATAACTAGGGGACACTGATTTAAAGTGATTGGCAAAAAGAACCAGAGGCGACATGAGGAAAAACCAAAGGGAGTTCTACTCTATACTTCTCCATCTGTCATGGGCGATCTTGTTACTGGCAACAAGTGGTTAGGAATTGGAATGCACTGCCTGGGCGGTGGGTACAGATTCAATAATAACCTTCAAAAGGTAATTGCATTAAGCCATGAAGGATAAAACATTGCAGAGATGTGAGGAAAGAACAGGAGAGCGGGACTAACTGGATAGCTCTTTGAAAGAGCCAACACAGAGTCAATGGCCAGAATGGCCTCATTCTGTGCTGTACTATGCTATGATGCCATATATAGACATTTATCACAGGCTTTGGGACCGTGACGGCAGGACCAAATGGGTGTCCCGAGCTCTCATTTGCTAGCAGTGGGATTGACTCAGCAATTTTCTCTGGGCAGCTTCCTAGTTGGCCGCTTCCATCCAATTAAGAAGAGCAATGCTCAGAGAAATCAGCCCACAGGAAAAAGAAATAGAAATACCAAAAAAGTCAGATTCTGTTGTAAACAGTCAATATATGAAAAGAGTTATTGTGCACAGTCCTATCATCTTTCACAAAATAGTTATGATGAGGAAGGCCATTCAGCCATCCTCATTCATTCACTCAGAGGGATCTGAACATCACAATCCCCCAACCCTACCCAATAGCACACAATTGTTCATAAATATTTTCTTACCTTTTTTTTAAACGTTTGTTCTTGAGATGCAGCTGATTTTGGCTAGGTTGTATCTGCTGCTCATTTTTAGTTGCTCTGAGAAGTTGTTGGTGGGCCTTCTCCTTGAACTGCTGCAGTCCTTGTGGTTTTCTCCAGGTGAGGATAGTGTGTGATTTGGGGAGGAACTTGGAGTTAATGATGTTCCTACAGCGTTGCTGCTCTTGTCCTTTTCGATCATGGAGGTCGCAGCCGTGAGAGGTTCTGTGAAGTAAACTTGGTAAATTGCTGTAGTGCAATGTGTACATGGCACATACTGCAGCCACAGTGTAATAGTGGTGTAGAGAGTGGATATGGAACGCAGTGACTGGGCCGGCAGCGTCTATCTTATTCAGAGAACCTAGGAGCAAAAACTGTTGTGCTTGATAATACATGGGAGCAGAACTGATGTTCAAGTTGATAATTCTCCTGGAATATTTCAGCAGTCCTGTCATTTGACATTAATTTGCCTCTCACACCAGCTGATTAACCACTCCAAGTCAGTTCCCCAGTAAAATGATCAGCAATTATCCTTCAGAGAGTAGTAGCTAAAAATTAACAGAAGATGTACTGATGAATCAACAGGTAAACACATCATACTGGTGAAAGGGAAGAGGGTGAACCACAGTATCCTTGGTCCGGGGGTAGGGAGGTGGTTAGGGACAAATAGCCAGGATTCCTGTACCTGATGATTATCCAGTAACATATGTATGTGGAAACCAGGAGAAGATCAGGCCTGGCTGCGGTGATCCCACGTCTGAATAGCCTTCTGCCAATTGCTGTTGATGGCTGCCATTTGGACGAGCCACATGGAGGGTGCTGATTCTGTGGACCTGAGCCCTGGCACAAGTCACTGCTTTCACAGAGGGCAAGTGAGAAAAGCAAAGAGGACTGTGATGAATAGCAAATTAAAAATAGAACAAGGCCATGGCTGGCTTTTAAAAAGCGGAGGAAAATGTCTGTAGAAAAAGCAAACGAAAAGGATATATGAGAATCGGCAAATAAAAATATCAGATAAATACCTTGCTCTTTCCTAATGAAAACCATCGATTAAAGTTGATGACAATTTGCAATGATTTAAAATTTCACATGGTGACACTCCCTCTAAGTTGTAAAAGCAGGAAAGGTTTCTATTGGGCAATACAATGCTGAATGATAATGTGACACTCTTCTCGTCCCTTCATAGGTACATCACACAGCCGTGATTATGTGGCAGGCTGATGTGCAGAAATACCCACTGTGTAATTCAGTTCTGACCTGTCCCTGCATATTTCATATTTTGGATGTAGATATTTTTGTGGTTTCACGTACCTAAATTACATACAGTATTATTTTTGGGTGGATGCTTCCTTTTCGCCATTCTGCATAGGCAATGGTAATTTATTATTACTATAATATAACCCACCCAGCAAAAATTTTGTCCTTATATTGTTCTGGACAGATAGAAAGGGATGTGGATATTTCCACTGTTCACCTTCCAACTGACTGCAGTTGTGTTTTGTTAAAAATGATATGTTAGCTCCTGAATGTCTTTTGGGTCGAATAAGCAGACAAATGATTTTCTCATAGGTTAAAAAAGGATAACTATTTATTTATACACAATTCCTGAAATGGCCACAACCTCACCAACACACGCATTCACTCACACACACATACATAAGAATAGAGAGAAAAGATTAAGTAGTTCTAAGTCCAAAGTGAGATAAGTGTTCTTGGTTTACAATAAACCTGTTGAATCTTCTTAGGAGGAAAGCCTTTTTAAAGGTGTAGGCCTGGATGTTTGTAGTCTTGAACTTGTTTAGATATTGTAGAGTTCAGCACGTGGGTGTGGATTTTGTTACCTTCACAGATGGAGAATCTTAAAGTCAGTTTGTGATGCCTCTGCTGTAGTGGCTGTTCAGTTGTTGTTCAGCAGGATTCTTCTTGCTTGGCTGGATCTCTTGCACAGCCTCTGACTGGACTGCTTTCTGAAGTTATTGGCTTGATCTTCCTCTCTCTGCAGAGGGCTACCTTTTTCTAAAGTAAAAATCCATCACATTAGAGTTTCTGTTAGGAGACACATGGCCCTCTCCCCTGGTGTGACCACACAATGGGCCAGGATGTGATGACCATGGCTCTCAATTGATGTCTGAATGGGGACATTCTGGTAACATGGTGCTGCTTCACACCTATTCATTTTGGTATGGGCTGTGAGTCAGCCTGTCTCCTGAATCATTTGTTCCTTCATTCATGTCGATAAGAATCATTCATATGCAATCGTGCTCCTTTCAATTTCAAAGGTGTTCTCCCCAGAGCTATTTCAGACGAAGTTAATGAGTTCCATCTTTATAGACAGGTTTGTTGATTTTCAGTACAGGAGGAGTCTCATGACTGCTACTTCATTTTGTCTGCGGTACAAATGTCCACAGTCTTGTGTTTTGTTTAACAGTTGACTTTCTAAGTCATAATTTTTCCATTTCATTGGTTATTTCATCACCGCTCCTTCCATGCTTGACAATATCAACATTGGGACATAGGAATAGGAGTAGGTCATTCAGCCCCTCAAGCCTGTTCCACCATTCAGTTAGATCATGGATGATCTATATCATTAAGCCATCTACCTGTCCTGGCTCTATAACCGTTAATACCCTTGTATAACAAACATCTATCTATCTCTTGCTCATGGGAGATTGTAATTGTGGCTGATCAGTGTTTGATTTGATTTGAGGTTGGAAAAATGACGTTGCATTTCCGCATTTTCTGCAACAAATAGAAGCATAAAGGAGGTCGGTTTTCCGGAAAAGGGTTCCCCAGAGATTTACTGGGGTAATTTTCACCTTCACTGCCTGGGCAGTGGACTGGCAGACCAGCTCATCCCTCTGCACCCCCCACCCCCGTCCATAATGGCTCCCTGATTTTCATTTCAATATTACTCACAGTGAGTTTGTTTAGGAAATAGCTGTGCTGTAAAGACCAGAAAGGCCCGTTGGCTCAATTGCCAGTCTGTACTGAGTCGACAGATCTCGGGCGCTACCGTTGACTTTGGGGTTCCCGGCTTAAGAAGCGAATAGGGCCCCTACTCCTGCATATGGCCAAATGTGGGCGTTAGGTAAGGAGAGAATTAAGTTTAGCTGTGACACTCCTAGATAAAAAGTGTACCGACACTCTGTCTCGGTTCATGCACAATGACCACTTGTGAGGTATCAGAAGAGACCAGAATCTGTACTCAACACTGTACTCCAGGAGGGGAGAAGAGAGAGAGAAAAAAAGTTAAATCACGGCAGTATTAAAAGTTCCATAATTTCAATGAATGATTGAACATTGTTTTCTGGGTCATTTATATATACATATGAATATTGATTGGGAATTTTAAGTAAATGAAAATATTCAAAATTGGAGCATGCAGTTTATCTAGAAAACATGGTTAAGAATAACCCGACTTTACTGTTTCACAGTCAGATCCCCAGTATTCAAAATCTGCTGCACTCTGTAGGACTGTCAGGCTATGCATGTGACTTCCTACAAGCCTTAACCTGGCTTCTATGGCCTGTCTGGATTATTCTTTGTGTCTGTTTTTGTGTACTGGTTCTTAAATGATCTTTACATTGTTCTTTTCCGGCTGTATGGAAAAAAAAATACCATTAGGGCTGCAATTGTTTCTTCTGTAGATCCAGGCTTGGAGCATGAACTGGGATCTCAGTTTACATCAAGGAGAAACTGCAACTTTAACTTGTTTATTGTATTCATGAGCTTATTTGTACACTCTATGTGATTTAGCTGCAGCTTTGGGCGTTGCCTGGATCCATTCGCAGACTAGAGGATATCCTGGTTGGTAAGTAAACCATCTTTAAATTTCACGGTCTTTGAGATTACTTCTGCTTCCGTCAATCAATCATAGGAACCAGTGGCTTCATCCACATCTCAAGATTAAAAGGAAAACCCTTTCCCAGAAAAGAAAGCTGGCGTCATTTTAAAACTGTCCGTAATTTCCAACCCTTGGTCCAAACTTTGCAGAAATACTTGCCCATTGTCTACAGGGAACAATAAAACTGTATATCCCCCATTTCTACCTATGCAGTGATTACACATGGGTGAATAGTACAGCACCTAAAATCATTGTACACCTCTTTATGCTGAGGTTCTGTTGGCTCCTGATGTTAAACATGGGTCTTCCCATACTGTTGCAGAAAGGTCCTTTCAGCTAAATGCACTCCACCACCTACCCTTTGCTGAAAACTTCTGGCAGCAAAAACGCCTTTTGAGCATTTCTGTATAATAAAAGATAGCTGGCACAGCATGGTCCATGGCCCTTTGAAAGGACAAGGTGGTGGATGGTGTCGGTAGGTTACCTCAGCAAAATTCCAGAATACTTTGTGTGGTGTCAGCCATAGCACTCAGTTGGCAGAACCTTGTAGGTTCAAGTCCCACAACTGAGACTTGAGCACAAAATCCAGGCTGACACGCCATTGCATTACTCAGGGAGTGCTGCACTGTTGGAGGTGCTGTCTTTCAGGTGAGGCCTAAACTGAGGCCCCATCTGCCCTCCTATTATATAAATTCATCCCATGGCACTATTTTGAAGAAGAGCAGGGGAGTTTGTCCCCAATACCTATCCCTCAACTAGCACCATTGGAACGGATTATCTGGTCATTATCTTATTGCTGTTTGTCAGAGTTTGTTGTGTACAAAGTAGCTGCCATCTTTTCTACATTACAACAGTGACAGCATTTATTGCCCATCTCCAATTGTCCTTGAACTGAGTGGCTTGCTCGGCCATTTCAGAGGGCATTTAAGAGTTAACCACATTGCTGTGGGTCTGGAGTCACATGTAGGCTAGAACAGGTAAGGACAGCAGGTTTCCTTCCCTAAAGGACATTAGTGAACCAGATGGTTTTTTTTTAAACAATCGACAATGGTTTCATGGCCATTATTAGACTAGCTTTTAATTCCAGATTTTTATTAATTGAATTCAAATTTCACCAGCTACCATGGTGGGATTTGGACCCATGTCCGCATAGCTTTAGCCAGGGTCTCTGGATTGTTCATCCAGTGACATTACCACTACGCCACCACCTCCCACTCATTGGCTGTAAAATACTTTGGCACACCCTGAGGTTATGAAAGGCACAATACAAGTGCAAGTGTTTCTTTCTTTGGAGCCTGTCATCGTGAGCTCTGTAATACACATGCCAAGCTAATGGTGAGGAGGACCCCACCAATCAGATCTTTCAAACACAGCCAGGAAAAGTCTCCCACACAGGATGCTATTTTCAAGATGCCTGCCACAGTGGAAAGAGTTGCTCCTTCAGGAATCTGAGTTTACAAGGATGGATTGGAGAAAAATGAGTTGGCTTCTGTCAAAATAGATTCCTTGGAGCTCCATAATATAAGAGCTCCGGCATTTGACTTTAACATCTTTTGTTACTGTTTAAGTAGAATGACCTCTTTGTGTTGCTTTTGCTCTTATATTTGGCATTGGGTGCCAATCTCCATAGGCAAGCTGGGGGCTGATGGATAACAGATTGCTAAAATGTGCAAATGTCCGGGACCTGGTCTCTGCATTTGCTTTGCTGCAACATGGAGGCTTTAATCTTACAGCAGATTCCAGCTCCACATTTTCTCAGGCCAATAATGCTGTCAGTTGTCTGTGGCTCTGTCCGTTTATATTTAGGAATGCAGCCAGCAGCAGAAGAACCAAGCATCTGCAGTCAGCTGCTCTCCTTTGATGGCGAGCGTGCCGCCTGTGTTTTTCTTTACGGGTCTGTTCCTGGGACACACAACGAGACAAAAATCGACCGCTGAAGGAAAAAAATCAATGAACCAGTCTGCAGGGCCAAAAGCAAATCGAATGCGGACTGTGCAGATACACAGAATATGATTCATAGGTCTGCGTGAGTCTGGACAGAGAAGGTTACAGATCCACTCCACACATAATCCAGGGTGTAATTTTAATCATAGCCTTCAGTTTAAAAATAAACACTTGAACGCAAATGATGGTGAGTAACGTGCACTAAAGTACAGCAGTCGTTTCTTTGGAAAGGAAATGCAATGCAGATTGAGATGCTATGAATTCATCAACACTGGCTAAGTTGTGGAAAGGTTGGCTTGTGAATTGTGGTGAGTCAGTTCTGATGGTGCTGATATGAGTGAGCACCATTTGTGGTGCTAATGGCGGTAGGAAGCTCTTGTGAGGGAGGAGTTTTGTGACCTCTGCAGTTAGAAGTATCTAACCTGGAAATGCAAAATCGGAGCAGCTTGCTATCTATGTGCAGACACTTGTCTGCATCGGTGGCATATTTATCTAATGATGAATTAAAAAGAGTTGTAGGAATATTATTTAATCAGCAATCTAACAGGAAGAATCTGGTACGCAATGTTGCAAAATAAAGGAAAATGGTTGGTCGTTTCTTAGTAAAGAATTGGTATTCAACTTAAAAAAAGACACCATCTTGCTATTGAGCGATTTAATTTCATCCTCCGATTTGTGTCTTTAGGTCTGATATTGCTGTGTGCAACAAAGGCTAGAGTGTGGCATTGCTGCAAGTTTTGTTTTAAAAGGGACAGACTGTGTTCCAACAGGCTCAGACTGGGCACATGTTATTATAAATTGTGTTTTACATAAGGAATTGTACGCGCAGGATTAGTTATAATTAGTTAAGTGTTATAATGTTATAAGGAGCATGCCGCAGTCTTCCTATTCAGGCAGTAGATTTGTTATCTGGCTTGCAATGATTAACTTTTAGACTACTGAATTTTCTCCACAATTTAAAACAAATACTATTATCTATCATGATCTATGAAATAATATGATTTAAATGCCTGTTGCCGTCTCTACCCCTTTCTTACCCATTTTCTCTCCATATAAACATCACATATTTTATGTCTGAAAGATGGGACTGATCCGGGGCTTAATGCCATCTCCAGCAGTGACCAACGAGATGCTATCTGGGGAGCAAGGTGGCGAGAAGCCAAATGTTTTTATTTGAAGTTTTAAGGTCATCCCTAATGAGGGATTTCCTGAGTTCTGCTTGGGGCTATTGAGATCTCACTGACATCTGACTGCTCTTCAACCAACCATAGCAGACAGCTCGCATGACGGGCAACACCACCTTCTGCATAAAAGTTGAGTGTTCAATTCTCAACAGCTCAAATCTACTGGATGTTACTACCTGATAGTTGGTAACTTCGCAATGCTCAACATTGAAGGATAGAAGTAAAGAATTGTCCGGAACTGCAGTAAATTGAAAGAGAACCGTACAGTCCGTTTGTGCTATTGCAAAAAATAAACCTGCAAGGGTAAATATGGAGGAAGGCAATTTGAGGAAAACGTAGAATATTTTAATTGATTAGTCTGGTTAACACTTTAAAATGTAACTTGCGTTTCTGACCATGATTTGAGATGCAAATTGCTTTCAGTAAGAAGTTAAAAGCGTCTTCCTGAATATAAGACCAAGACTGATGGCTGCTTCTTTTCCAGGCACTTCAGCTGTCTCGCTGTATCTCTGAATCGTGATCCGTCATTGCTCAGAGTTGTTTGGCGTGTTCCAGAGAATTCCAGTTTCCAGCAATATCTCCTTCTCTTCCACCTGCAATCAGGCCTGGAAATGGGTGAAAGGGTGAAGCATCTCAGTGAAGTTGTTTGACTGAGGCACATGATGGCAAGCAGTTGAATTATGCACATTAGGTAAAGCTGAATTTCAGTTTAATAGCAGCCAATCAGCCTGCGGAAAAATTGATGTCATGGTAATAAAGATTCCACTCCAGTACATCGTGCCCACAACTGTATGTAAGCTTCTTTTCAAGCAAGTCACTTTGTATTATTGACAATATGGCTCAGCCAGAGGAGGTGCCCTTCAGCTAGTGAAGAATGTCACACTGTTGCAACATTAATCAGCGTGGCGTAGAGGCTGCGATGATGTGATTCTTGATTAAATAATTGGTGCACAAGGTGATGGGGGGCAGCACTGACATACAGTTCTCGGTTTGACCTGATTAACCATTACCACATGGTTTGCACATTAGCATTTATAGTACTTGACCAGGGAGCACAAATGGCAGATTGCTTTGTTCATTTGAAACTCTCCATAAGTAGCTATGCTATATGACACTGGACTTAAAATTTTATTACTTGCTGCCTGCCTGTATATAGCTGAGATCTAGTGATCTGTCGGGTCCAATTTTTGAGCACAGTCCTCACAAGATATCTGACCTGTTTTGCTGCTCTCATTTTGTTTTTGCTCCTCAAATGTTTTCCTGATACCTCTGAAGGCCTGTATTTCCACATATTCTGCCAAAGCTTGGGTGCAAGTGACCATTCTGAATGTGTGGGCCCAGACTGTGAGTGTTGGCAGGCTATTCATGCGTGATAAATATCACAGTCAAGCTAAATCCTGGTCTCACCTGCTGGCTGCATGTGCATACTTACCAGCAGTGGTCACTGACTCATGATCAGGAAAGAAGATCCAGAGCTGGGTTTTAACCTTAGCCCAGATTTAGCTTCCCATTGTTATACCCCACCTGCTTCCTCAGATGAGATTGAGTAACTGTGCTTAGAGCTACACTGAGCACTATTAAGAAAGTGTACAGGCTGTATTCCCAGCATCACACACACACTTTTCAATAGTGTCACACATGGAATTGTGTTCACACTGGTGTCACAGGAAGCATGTTCTCACAGGTGTCACATGAGGAAGTGTGTTTCACACAGGCATGACATGTGGAATTGTGTTCACAAACAGATCAGCTGTGGTTTTATGGAATGGCAAAGCAGGCTCAAGGGGCCAAATAGCCTAATTCTAATCCCAGTTTGAATGTTCCTATGTAATCTCGCCATCCCAGGAATTAGTCTGGTGAACCTTTCTTGCACTCCCTCTATGGCAAGTATATCATAGTGAGATACAGTACTGAAACAGGCCCTTCGGCCCACCAAGTCAGTGCCAACCAACAACCACCCATTTATACTAATCCTACATTAATCTCATATTCCTACCACATCCCCACCGCCTACCTACACTAGGGGCAATTTACAATGGCCAACTTACCTATTAACCTGCAAGTCTTTGGCTGTGGGAGGGAACTGGAGCACCCGGCAGAAACCCACACAGTCACAGGGAGAACTTGCAAACTCAGCACAGGCAGTACCCAGAATCGAACCCGGGTCACTGGAGCTGTGAGGCTGTGGTGCTAACCACTGTGCCACTCCTTAGGAAGGAGCAAATCTCTTCACAATATTCCAGGTGTGGTCTCACCATGGCTCCATACCAGTGCAGCAAGACTTCTTTACTTCTGTGCTCAAATCCTCTTGCAATAAAGGCCAACATACCATTTGTCTTCCTAATTGCTTGCTGCATCTGCATGTTAGCTTTCAGGGATTTATGAACAAGGACACCCAGGTCTCTTTGGACATCAACACTTCCCAACCTCTCACCATTAAAGAAATATTCTACATTTCTGTTTTCCTACCAAAGTGGATAACTTCATATTTTTCCACATTATATTCCATCTACCATGTTCTTGCCCACTCACTTAGCCTGTCTAAATCCCCTTGAAGCCTCTTTGCATCCTCCTCTCAACTCACATTCCACCTATTTTTGCGTCATCAGCAAACTTGGAACTATTACATTTAGTCCCCATCCAAATCATTGATAAAGATTGTTAATAGCTGGGGCCCAAGCACTGATCCTTGCGATACCCAACTAGTCACAGCCTGCCAACCTGAGAACGACCCATTTATTCCTACTCTCTGTTTTCTGTTCGTTAACCAATTCTCAATCTATGCTGGTATATAACCCCCGATCTCATGTGTTCTAATTTTGCTTACAACTTCTTTTGTGGGACCTTATCGAAAGCCTTCTGAAAATCCAAATACAGCACAAGAGTTCCCCCTTATCTATTCTGCTAGTTACATCCTCAAAAACCTCCAACAGGTTTGTCAAACATGACTTCTCTTTCATAAATCCATGTTGACACTGCTCAATCCTACCATTATTTTCTAAGTGTCCAGTTATCGCATTCCTTATAATAGATTCTGGCATTTTCCATACCACCGATGTCAGTCCAACAGGTCTGTAGTTTCCCGTTTCCTCTTTCTTTTCTTTCTCAAATAGTGGGGTTACATTTGTTACCTTCCAATCTTCAGGAACCGTTCCAGAATCTATAGAATTTTGGAAGATGGTCACCAATTCATCCACTATCTTTACAGCCATCTCTTTCAACCCTCTGGGATGTAGATCGTCAGGTCCAGGGGATTTATCAACTTTCAGTCCCATTAATTTCTCCAGCTTTTTTACTAATACTAATTTCTTTCATTTCCTCATTCTCCCCAGTCCCTTGTTTTTTTGGTATTCCTGGGAGGTTTTTTGTATCTTCCTCCATGAAGACAGACACAAAGTATTTGTTTATTCTGTTATTGTTCTGAAGAAGGGTCACTGACCTGAAACGTTAACTCTGCTTCTCTCTCCACAGGTGCTGCCAGACCTGTTGAGTATTTCCAGCATTTCTTGTTTGTGTTTCAGATTACCAGCATCTGCAGTATTTTGCTTTTGTTTTATATATTTGTTTATTTCTTTGCCATTTCCTTATACTCCATTATAAACTCCCCTGACTCTGCCTGTATTGGGCCCACATTTATTTTTACTAATCTTTTCCTTTTTACATACCCATAAAAGCTTTTGCAGTCTGTCTTTATGTTTCTTACTAGTTTAATTTCATATTCTTTTTCTCTTTCATTATCAGTTTTTTGGTCCTCCTTTGCTGAATTCTAAAATGCTTCCAATCCTCAGGCTTACTACTTTTTTGGCAACTTTACAAGCCTCTTCTTTTGATCTAATACAAGCTTTAACTTCCCTTGTTAGCCCTAGTTGGATCATCTTTCCTGATGTGTTTTTGTGCCTCAAAGGAATGTAAATCTGTTGTAAACCATGTATTAATTCTTTAAATGCTAACCGTTGCCTGTCTACCATCATACTTTCTAATGTAGCTTCCCAATTTACTAGTGGAGGACACTAGTACCATCCCAATAGTAACAGGTAATGCAGAGGTTATAGAAAGGGAGGAACTTAGAACAATCATCATCACTAGGGAAAAAGTACTGAGCAAACTATTGGGATTGAAGGCAGATAAGTCCCCAGGGCCGGATGGCCTACATCCTATGGTCTTAAAGAAAGTGGCAGTGGAGATAGTGGATCCATTAGTTATAATATTCCAAAATTCTCTGGATGCGGGAAAGGTTCCAGTGGATTGGAAAAATGCTAATATAACGCCCTTATTCAAAAAGGGAGGGAGGCAGAAAGTAGGAAACTATAGACCAGTTAGTTTAAAATCTGTCATTGGGAAATTGTTAGAATCCATTATTAAGGAAGTAATGACAGGACATTTAGAAAGTCAAAACAATCCATCAGAGTCAGCATGGTTTTATGAAGCGTAAATCATGTTTGACTAATTTGCTAGAGTTCTTCGAAGATGTCGCAAGCAAAGTGGATAATGGGGATCCTGTAGATGTAGTATATCTGGACTTCCAGAAGGCATTTGATAACTGCACAAATGGTTAATACACAAGGTAAGATCACATGGGGTTAGGGGGAATTTATTAGCTTGGATAGAGGATTGGCTAATCAACAGAAAACAGAGAGTTGGGATAAATGGGTCTTTTTCTGGTTGGCAAGATGTAACTAGTGGGGTGCCACAGGGTTTGGTCCTCAGGCCCCAACGATTTACAATCTATATTAATGACTTGGATGCAAGGGTAGAAGGTACTATAGCCAAATTTGCAGACGACACTAAAATAGGTGGGATAGTAAGTTACAATAAAGAAATAAGAAATTTACAAATAGACACAGATAGGTTAGGTGAATGGGCCAAAACTTGGCAGATGGAGTTTAACATGGATAAATGTGAGGTTATCCATTTTGATCGGAAGAATAGAAAGGCAAATTATTATTGAAATGGAGAGAAACTTCAGAGTTCTTCAGTGCAGAGGGATCTGGGTGTCCTCGTGCATGAATCGCAGAAAACTAGTCTGCAGGTACAGCAGATAATAAGGAAGGCAAATGGAATTTTGGCATTTATTGCTAAAGGAATAGAGTATAAAAGTAGGGAAGTGTTGCTGCAACTGTACGAGGCATTAGTGAGACCGCACGTGGAGTATTACGTACAGTTTTGGTCCTCTTACTTGAGGAGGGATGTAGTTGCATTGGAGGCAGTTCAGAGGAGGTTCACTAGATTGATTCCAGAGATAAGGGGTTTGTCTTATGAAGAGAGATTGAGCAGTTTAGGCCTTTACTCTCGAGAGTTTAGAAGAATGAGAGGAGATCTAATTGAGGTATATAAGATGATTAAGGGGATTGACAAAGTAGATGTAGAGAGGATGTTTCCTCTTGTGGGGCAATCTAGAACGAGAGGTCATAGTTTTAGGATAAGGGGTAGCAGATTTAAAACAGAGATGAGGAGAAATTACTTCTCTCAAAGGGTCGTGAGTCTGTGGATTTCACTACCCCAGAGTGCGGTGGATGCCTGGACATTGAGTAAATTTAAGGAGAAGACAGACAGATTTTTAATTAGTAATGGGTTGAAGGATTATGGAGAACGGGCAAGAAAGTGGAGTTGAGGCCGAGATGAGATCAGCCATGATTGTATTGAATGGCGGAGCAGGCTCGAGGGGCTGAATTGCCTACTCCTGCTCTTAGTTCTTATGTTCTTTTGTTCACTACCTTCGTAGTTTCCTTTGTTTAGATTTAAGACCCTAGTTTTGGATTAAACTACATCACTTTCAAATTTATAGTAAAACTATCATATTATGGTCACTCTTCCCTAAAGGCTTTTTACAACGAGATTACTAATTATCCCTTTCTCATTGCACAATACCAGAATTGAAACAGCCCATTCTCTAGTTGGTTCCTCAACATACTGTGCTAGAAACCATCTTGTATACATTTCAGGAATTTGTCCTCCACAGCATTAGTGCTAATTAGGTTTACCCAGTCTATATGCAGATTGAAGTCCACCATGACTGTATTACCTTTGTTACATTCACCTCTAATTTCCTGATATATACTGGTCCTACATTACAATGACTGTTTGGTGTCTCATAAACAACACCTACAAATGTTTGCTGCCCTTACTGTCTCTTAGCTCTACCCAAAAGATTCTACATCTCTGCAGTTTCATTTCATCCTTTGTCTTATCTGATACATTAACAAAAAACTTTTTCTCTTCCTTTCAGGTGGCAAGGAAAGCAAGCTCCAGAAGCTCATGGGAACCAACATCCCTCCAGATCTTTCTTCCCCTTCACTTCCCTCTGACCCCATCCCTTCTCCTAAACTCACCCCTTGCCATGTATTCACAATATCCCCTTACCTTCCCCTCTTTGATGCTGAATGATCTGTACTTAGAAAAGGACTCAATTTTATCCCCTTATGCCCCTTCCTCAATGAATTTTGTGTTCGGCATGACGTTGAGCTGTTCTTCCGCTGCCTTCGCCTTCAAGCTCACTTCTTTGGCCAGGAGTCCTCCCTCTGACCAGCGAACCCATTCACCCATCTCCAGTACTCTCCCTCCACCTGGACCCCTCCCTCTGGCCTCTTACCTGCTCTTGATCTTTTCGTTGAGAATTGTCAGCATGACATCGGCTGTCTCAATTTCTCTGCTCCCTTCGCTCACTCTAATCTGTCTCCCTCTGAACTTGCTGCACTTCATTCTCTCAGGTCAAACCCCAACATTTTGATCAAAACTACTGACAAGAGTGATGCTGTTGTTATCTGGCGTACTGATCTCTATCTTGCAGAGGCTGAGCGCCAACTCTCAGACACTTCTTCCTACCTCAACCTGGACCATGACCTCACCACCAAACATCAAGCCACTTTCTCCAGGACTGTCACTGACCTCATCTCCTCCAGAGATCTTCCCTCTATAGCTTCCAACCTCATAGTCCCGCAACCCCAAACAGCCCACTTCTCCCTCCTTCCCAAAATCCACAGACAGGACTGTGCTGGTAGACCCATCGTTTCAGCCTGTTCCTGCCCCACTGAACTTATTTCTTCCTATCTTGATGCTATTTTTTTCTCCACTGGTCTAGTTTCTTCCCACCTACATCCGTGACTCTTCTGACGCCCTACATAATTTTGACAATTTCCAGTTTCCCAGCCCTAACTGCCTCCTTTTCACTATGGATGTCCAATCTCTCTATACCTCCATCCCCCACCAGGACAGTCTGAGAGTTCTCCGGTTCTTCCTTGAACAGTCCCCATCCATCACCACCCTCTTCCACCTGACTGCACTTATCCTCCCTTTGAACAACGTCTCCTTCAACTACACTCATGTCCTCCAAATTAAAGGTGTTGTTATGGGTACCCGCATGAGTCCGAGTTATGCCTATCTTTTTGTGTGCTATGTCAAACGTTCCTTATTTCAGTCCTACTCAGGCTCCCTCCTCCAGCTCTTTGTCCAGTACATTGATGACTGTATCGGTGCCATTTCCTGCTCTTGGCCTGAACTGGAAAACTTTATCAACTTTGCTTCCAATTTTCACCCTTCTCTCACCTTCACATGGTCCATCTCTGCACATCTCTTCCCTTCCTCAACTATTCTGTCTCCATCTCTGGGGATAGACTGTCCACTAATATTCATTATAAGCCTACCGACTCCCACAGCTACCTCGACTACACTTCTTCACACCCTGCCTCCTGCAAGGACTCCATTCCCTTCTCCAAGTTTCTTCATCTCCGACACACCTGCTCTGATGATGCAACCTTCCACAACAGCGCCTCTGATATGTCTTCCTTTTTCCTCAACCAAAGATTCCCCCCCACTCTGTTTGACAGGGCCCTCAACCATGTCCAATCTATTTCCCACACTTCTGCCCTTACCCCTTCTTCTCCCTCCCAGAACCACAATAGGGTTCCCTTGTCCTCACTTTCCACCCAACCAGCCTCCACATCCAAAGGATCATCTTCACCATATCCACCACTTCTGATGTGATGCCACTACCAAACGCATCTTCCTCACTCCTCTCAGCATTCCGAAGGGATCATTCCCTCCGCGACACCCTGGTCCATCCCTCCATTACCCCCAACACCTTCCCATGCAATCGCAGGAGGTGTAACACCTGCCCTTTTACCTTCTCTCTCCTCACTGTCCAAGGCCCCAAACACTTCTTTCCAGTGAAGCAGTGATTTACTTGTTATTTCTTTCAATTTAATATACTGTATTCGCTGCTCACAATGCAGTATCCTTTACACTGAGGAGATCAAACACAGATTGGGTGACTGCTTTGCAGAACACCTCCGTTCAGTCTGCAAGCATGACCTCGAGCTTCTGGTCACTTGCAATTTTAATACACCACCCTGCTCTCCTGCCCACATTTCTGTCCTTAGCCTGCTACAGTGTTCCAATGAAGCTCAGTGTATGATTGAGGAACAGCACCCTATCTGTCGATTAGGAACAAGGAAGTGTGTTCTCACAGGTATCACATGTGGAAGTACGTTTTTACAAGTGTCACACGAGGAAGTGTGTTCATGCATGTGTCACACAAGGAAGGGTGTCCTCACAGGTGCCACATGTGAAATTGTGTTAACAGAGATGTCAGAAGAGGAATTATGTTCACACAGGTGTCACATGAGGATGTGTGTTCACACAGGTGTGACACAAGGAATGTATTTTCACAGGTATCACGATAAATGTGTTCACATAGGTGTCACACAGGAAGTGTGTTTACATATGCGTCACATGAGGAAGTGCGCAGACAAAGGTGTCACCTGAGGAAGTTTATCTGTCACATTTGTTCACACGTGTCGCATGGGGAAGCATGTTCTCAGAGGTGACACGTGATCCATTATGCTCACACAGTTGTGACATGAGGAAGTGTGTTCACACAGGTGGCACATGAAGTAGTACATTCACACAAGTGTCACAGGCGGATGTTTGTTCATACAGGTTTCATATGACAAATTAACCTCAGACAGGTGTCACACGAGGAAGTGTGTTCTCACTGGTGTCACATGAGGGAGTATGTTCACACTGGTTTAACACGAGGAAGTGTGTTCTCACTGGTGTCACAGGAGGAAGTGTGTTCACACAGATGAGACACGAGGATGTGTGTTCACACTGGTTTAACTCGAGGAAGTGTGTTCACACAGGTATCACACGAGGAATTGTGTTCTCACAGATGTCACACGAGGGAGTGTGTTCTCACTGGTGTCACATGAGGGAGTGTGTTCTCACTGGTGTCACACGAGGGAGTGTGTTCTCACTGGTGTCACATGAGGGAGTGTGTTCTCACTGGTGTCACACGAGGGAGTGTGTTCTCACTGGTGTCACACGAGGGAGTGTGTACTCACAAGTGTCACATGAGGGAGTGTGTTCACACAGGTGTCACACGAGGGAGTGTGTTCTCACTGGTGTCACATGAGGGAGTGTGTACTCACAAGTGTCACATGAGGGAGTGTGTTCACACAGGTGTCATACGAGGAAGTGTGTTCTCACAGGTGTCACGCAAGGGAGTGTGTTCTCACAGGTGTCACACGAGGGAGTGTGTTCTCACAGGTGTCACACGAGGGAGTGTGTTCTCACAGGTGTCACACGAGGGAGTGTGTTCTCACGGGTCACACGAGGGAGTGTGTTCTCACTCGGGTCACACGAGGGAGTGTGTTCTCACTGGTGTCACACGAAGGAGTGTGTTCTCACTGGTGTCACATGAGGAAGTGTGTTCTCACAGGTGTCACACGAGGGAGTGTGTTCTCACTGGTGTCACACGAGGGAGTGTGTTCTCACTGGTGTCACACGAAGGAGTGTGTTCTCACAGGTGTCACACAAGGGAGTATGTTCTCAAAGGTGTCATGCGAGAAAGTGTGTTCTCACAGGTGTCACACAAGGGAGTGTGTTCACACAGGTGTCACACGAGGGAGGGTGTTCTCACAGGTGTCACACGAGGGAGTGTGTTCTCACAGGTGTCACACGAGGAAGTGTTTTCTCACAGGTGTCACATGAGCAATTGTGTTCTCACTGGTGTCACACGAGGGAGTGTGTTCTCACAGGTGTCACACGAGGAATTGTGTTCACACAGGTGTCACACAAAGGCGACACAGTGGCGCAGTGGTTAGCACCGCAGCCTCACAGCTCCAGGGACCCGGGTTCAATTCTGGGTACTGCCTGTGCGGAGTTTGCAAGTTGTCCCTGTGACCGCGTGGGTTTTTGCCGGGTGCTCCGGTTTCCTCCCACATCCAAAGACTCGCAGGTGATAGGTAAATTGGCCATTGTAAATTGTCCCTAGTGTAGGTAGGTGGTAGGGAATATGGGATTATTGTAGGGTTAGTATAAATGGGTGGTTCTTGGTCGGCACAGACTCGGTGGGCCGAAGGGCCTGTTTCAGTGTTGTATCTATAAGGTGTCACAGGAGTCTGTTCACACAGGTGTCACACGAGAGAGGGTGTTCTCACAGGTATCACACGAGGACGTATGTTCTCACTGGTGTCTCATGAGGAAGTGTGTTCACACAGGTGTCACGCGAGGGAGTGTGTTCTCACTGGTGTCACAGGAGGAAGTGTGTTCACACAGATGTGACCCGAGGATGTGTATTCTCACTTGTGTCACACGAGGAAGAGTGTTCACACAGGTATCACACGAGGAAGTGTGTTCTCACTGGTGTCACACGAGGAAGAGTGTTCACACAGGTATCACACGAGGAAGTGTGTTCTCACTGGTGTCACACGAGGAAGAGTGTTCACACAGGTATCACACGAGGAAGTGTGTTCTCACTGGTGTCACACGAGGAAGAGTGTTCACACAGGTATCACACGAGGAAGTGCCTTCTCACAGGGGTCACATCTGCAGAGTATTCTCACAGATGGCTCATGTTGGCATGGTGAACTGTCTTGATTGCTTCAATCACATATCTGTTATGTTCCCAAATGAACATCAGATTGAATAGTTGGGAACGATTCAGAAGTCACTCATGTGGAAGAAATATTCGACTCACACCCAACCAATTAATTCTTTCAATTAATGCTTCCAATCCTCAGGCTTGTGCCCTCTTCCTGCAGTTTCCCTCCCTTTCTTGGGGATCTTCCCTGGTCTATCCATGCTTATGTTTCTTGGGGTTCATGCACATGTAACGTCTGTGTCCCACCAGCCTCTCTGAGGCTGCTACACATGTACACTCCAAGTCCAACTCCTGGCATGGCATCCCATGGCATGTGATATAAACCAAAATGTCTGTCCGGTACTTTGTGTCATTTTAAAACATTTCCTGCTGGAAATTGTCCATATTTGCTTTTCATTAACTAAGCTGTTTGGTCTTTTGCCAGGTCTTCTTTGGCCTCCTTATCTCGAGAGACAATGGATAAGCGCCTGGAGGTGGTCAGTGGTTTGTGAAGCAGCGCCTGGAGTGGCTATAAAGGCCAATTCTAGAGTGACAGGCTCTTCCACAGGTGCTGCAGAGAAATTTGTTTGTCGGGGCTGTTACACAGTTGGCTCTCCCCTTGCGCCTCTGTCTTTTTTCCTGCCAACTACTAAGTCTCTTCGACTCGCCACACTTTAGCCCCATCTTTATGGCTGCCCGCCAGCTCTGGCGAATGCTGGCAACTGACTCCCACGACTTGTGATCAATGTCACAGGATTTCATGTCGCGTATGCAAACGTCTTTAAAGCGGAGACATGGACGGCCGGTGGGTCTGATACCAGTGGCGAGCTCGCTGTACAATGTGTCTTTGGTAATCCTGCCATCTTCCATGCGGCTCACATGGCCAAGCCATCTCAAGCGCCGCTGACTCAGTAGTGTGTATAAGCTGGGGATGTTGGCCGCCTCGAGGACTTCTGTGTTGGAGATACGGTCCTGCCACCTGATGCCAAGTATTCTCCGGAGGCAGCGAAGATGGAATGAATTGAGACGTCGCTCTTGACTGACATACGTTGTCCAGGCCTCGCTGCCATAGAGCAAGGTACTGAGGACACAGGCCTGATACACTCGGACTTTTGTGTTCCGTGTCAGTGCGCCATTTTCCCACACTCTCTTGGCCAGTCTGGACATAGCAGTGGAAGCCTTTCCCATGCGCTTGTTGATTTCTGCATCTAGAGACAGGTTACTGGTGATAGTTGAGCCTAGGTAGGTGAACTCTTGAACCACTTCCAGAGCGTGGTCGCCAATATTGATGGATAGAGCATTTCTGACGTCCTGCCCCATGATGTTCGTTTTCTTGAGGCTGATGGTTAGGCCAAATTCATTGCAGGCAGCCGCAAACCTGTCGATGAGACTCTGCAGGCACTCTTCAGTGTGAGATGTTAAAGCAGCATCGTCAGCATTTTAAAACATTTCCTGCTAGAAATTGTCCATATTTGCTGTTCATTAACTAAGCTGTTTGGTCTTTTGCCAGGTAGAGTGGTGAGATGTGGTACAAAGCTACTTTCACACAGTGAGTCACCAGCTTAGCTGTGCTGTTGTACAGAGGTCAAAGTGTCAGTTCCCAGGGAGAGAATATCTGATGGAGAACACGCCCAGTTATTCTGATGTGCTTCCTTGCAACTGCTTTCAGAATGGCAATGGTAGATGCCCAGGTGTAGATCACCCGCCAATCTTTCTTGGCACCAGATGGTATGTAGTGTTGGGGAGATCCATGCAAAAGGAAATCTTTCTATTTATAATGAGCCTCAATTGTTGTATTTGGTTAAACAATTAGCAGGGATTGTAATTAACGGGTTAGTACGTGTCTGCTGGGAACTACATACATTGGGCTGAATTCTTTGGGCCTCCTTAGGATGGGAATGGATGTGGGGAGGGGCCATAAAATTGTGTGGTAAGGTGGGGCGTGGAGTGCCTGTCACCTTCTTGATGTCATCCAATTTAGTCTGGGACTGGGAAAGCCGAGGATGGCCTTCCCGCCCAGAGGCCAATTGAGGCAATGGCCACTTATGGGCCACTTGCTACTGCTGCTGTCATTTTACCAGTGGCTGCATGGTGTCTCCGCGGCATGTGAGGAGGCCGCCCAGTGAAACAAGGTGGCCTCTGTGTGGGCTTGGCGGGTGGGGGGGTGGTGCCATCCTCCATGGGCAATCTGTGGCCCACAGAGGGTCCCTGGCGGCCAAGCTGCCCCTCTCCCATCATCCACCCTCTGCTCTCAACAACCCACCTCCCCCCTCCCCTGCGCCCTCCCAGCAGGGCATGCCTGAGTAACCCCGGCAAGCCCGCCCCCACTTACCTGTAGTCTGGGCTCCAGAGCTGCTCCTTGTGTGGTGACTGTTGCAGTTCCAACAGTGGCCACTGCACCTGGTGCCACAACTGGGACAGCTGAGCTGTTGGTCCTCTGATTGGCCAGCAGCTCTGGGAGGCGGGATCCCCATCCTTAAAGGGATGGAAACCCCGGCACCAGGCAAGTAATTGAACGAGCGCTGTGAAATACAACCAGGCGTCCTCCAAAGGCTGAGGTGGGGGTTCCGCTCACCTTTTGGGCCCAGGGTCGGGACCCCTGCCGGCTGCACAAATTCCAACCATTGAGTTTCTGTCTTGTTCTTCTTCTGAATCCAAGCAATCATAGAAACTTACAGCATAGAAGGAGGCCAGTCAGCCCATTGTGCCTGAGTTAACTCCTAGAAAAAGCAGTTGTACTTACCTCCCACACACCCAATTTTTTCATAACCCTGGAAGTTCCTTATCCTAAGTACCCATCCAAATCGCTTTTAAAATTATTTATGGGCTCAGCGTCAACCACCTTTTCAGGTAGAACATTCCAGATCCCAACAATCTCTGAGTGAATACATTTCTCCTCCTTTCCCCTCTAGATCTTTTGCAGGGATAGAGAGTAAATGTCACGGGCGAAAGTGAGTTGCAAAGGACTAAAGAAACAAACTCTTGTCTGCACTTGGCTCACAAAGATAATGGGGGACTTGCCATTCTGATTTCTTTCGTAGAGAAGTCCATTCAGCCTTGAATTGTCACAGAAATGTGATGTCTCAGTCCCAGGTAGAAAGTCATAAGGATGTCATACTGTGACTCTTACTTTTCCCATCGCTTTTTCCCCTCTTCCTTTGAAGGTGTTTCCTCTTAGTCAGCTCCAATTCCACAAGGAGCTGCTACCTTCAGCATCTCACACAAACAATAAGCTGGGTAGATCAATTGATTGTGTTGGACCCAGGGCCAGAAATCCAAGTTTTAAACTGAGCAGTGCGCACTCATCTATTCATCCTTCTGAAAGGGATAAAACCCATCATGGAATTGTTGGGCCAAACGGCCTGATTCTGTGTCGTAAATACTTTATAATTCATTAAATCAAGAAACTAGAGGCACCAATTAAAATGGAAGGATATGATGCTTTCTCGACAGCACCTCCCAAGCCTGCGACCTCTACCACCTAGAAGGACAAGGGCACCATCACCTGCAAGTTCCCCTCCAAGCCACACACCATCATGACTTTGAACTATATCGCCGTTCCTTGCCTGTCGCTAGGTCAAAATCCTGGAACTCCCTTCCTAACAGCACTGTAGGTGTACCTACGCCACATGGACTGCAGTGGTTCAAGAAGGCAGCTCACCACCACCTTCTCAAGGGCAATTAGGGATGGGAAATTAATGTTGGCTTTGCCAGCGACGCCCACGTCCCAAGAATTAATAAAAAACCTTGATGGCAAGGATTAGGAACTCTGTTCCTGACTATAAAAAAGCATCAGCTAAGGTTACAGTTATAAAAAGGAAACCTCTTATTGATCCTGTGGTCAAATAGAGTTGGGTGAAGAAATAGTAAGGGATAGGTCAACTTATTGGGAGTCCAAGTCACTGAATAATAGGAAATAAATAGTTAATGAGATTGAAGTCAACTTTAGAAAGGATTGTGCTAATAACCAACTTGTAATAATTGGGAGCTTTAACTATCTTAATGGAGACTGGATAAGATAAATATTTCCAGTTATAATGAGAAGTTTTCAGAATGTATCAAGGACTATTTATTAATATGTAGTATTGCTTGAAGCAGGCATTAGGCCCACTGCACATGCAAATAAGCAGCCTGATGCCTGTTTGAGGCCCACTGTCCATTCTTTGGTTGTCCCGAACATGACTGGCTCACGGCCAACTATGTTCAGGTAAACATTGTCTACATGGGCCTAACCAGCAGGCCTTAAATGGACCACAGTTGCCCTTTGCTGGTGAGTTGCTGGGGGAAGCCCTGCAGGTGTCTGCAACTTGCTGGTCTCATGTTGGGCCTGCAGCTGGTTCACAAACTTTGAGCCCCAAATATGAGACAAACTCTGAACTACCAGCATTGTAAGCTCAGTTTTATCAATAGCAATAAAACTGCTGTTTGTGAGGCAAATACAAAGAACTTATTTCTACAATCATTTATAAGCAACATGATGTGAAAATAGCAGTAACAGGGTATCATGATACACCCCAAATCACATGGGCATTACTTACAAGTGTCTACCATTGAGACAACAGAAGGCCCACATTGGGACTGGTGGTACTTGGAAAGAAAGAACTTGCATTTATATAGCACTTTTTACATCCTCAAGACGTCCCACAGTGCTTCACAGCCAATAAATTTCTTTTGAAGTGCAGTCCCTGTTATAATATAGACAAGCATGGCAACCAATTTACACACAGCAAGGTCCCACAAATAGCAGTGAGACAAATTACCAGATAATTTGATTTTAGTGGTGTTGGTTGAGGAATAGGACACAGCAGTTTTTTGGTCACATTCACCTGTGAGGGCAGACGGGGCCTTGGTTTAACATTTCATTCAAAAGGCAACACCTTCGACAGTGGATTGCTCTCTCAGTACTGCAGTGAAGTGTCAGCCAAGATTATGTGCTCAGGTTCCTGCAGTGGGGCTTGAACCCATGATCTTCTGACTCACAGTTAAGAGTTCTACCACTGAGTCACAGCTGATACTGAAGAGAAGGTAAATATGAGTGAGTGGAGCCAATATGTAATGAGCCTTTACTTGAGCACTGTTCTCTCAACAATTCATACTGCAGTCTAAAAACAACACAAAAATTCAGTTCTAAACCCCCAGATTATGGGGATTCAAGAACTGGAATTCTTAATCCCAAATTGCGGATTCAGATCTCCTCTGACCACCAAACATGTCACCCTAATGAGAACAATGTTTTCTGTGGGTGTGTGTGCATTCACCAGAGCAGAAGGGATGCGTTTCTTTGGCTTTTTTGTGATAAGTAACATTTGTGCCACACAAGTGCCTGGCAATGACCATCTCCAACAAGAGAGAATCTAACCATCTCTCCTTGATGTTCAACAACATTACCATCTCTGAATCCCCACTGTCAACATCCTGGGGGTTACCATTGACCAGAAACTGTCGTATAAATACTGTGGCTTCAAAAGCAGGACAGAGGCTGGGAATTCTGTGGCAAGTAATCCACCTCCTGTCTCCCCAGTGCCTGTCCATTATTTACAAGGCACAAGTCAGGAGTGTGATGGAATACTCTCCACTTGCCTGGATGGATGCAAGTCCAACAATACTCAAGAAGCTTGACACCATCAAGGACAAAGCAGCCCGCTTGATTGGCATCCATCCACCACCTTAAACATTCACTCCCTCCACCATCAGTGCACAGTGGCAGCAGTCTGTACCATCTACAAGATGCGCTGCAGCAACTTGCCAAGGCTCCTTCAACAGCACTTTCCAAACTGTGACCTCTACCACCCAGAAGGACAAGGGCAGCAGATGCGTGGGAACACCACCACCTGCAAGTTCCCGTCCAAGCCACACACCATCCTGACTTGGAACTGTATTGCCATTCCTTCACTGTCGCTGGGTCAAAATCCTGGAACTCCCTTCCGAACAGCACTGTCGGTGTTCCTACCCCACATGGACTGCAGTGGTACAAGAAGGCAGCTCAACACTACCTTCTCAAGAGCAATTAGGGATGAGCAATGAATCTTGCCAGCGACACTTACATCCCATGAATGAATTAAAAAAATAGTTTTATTTTAAATAAAAGCCTTCCTGTATCTGACCCTTGAAGGCGTTGCTTTATGCGAGATGTGTTACGTAGTCCTCCCTTTCAGGAAACCAACCACGTGAAAAAGCTTAGCTCCAAATTCTTGCAAAGGAACCTGACAGTAGGTACCTTGCCTATAGTTGGCCCTGAACCACATCCTGTGTTTTGATGCAAAGGTACTGATGAGATATTGCACGTTCTGAATATAGACGCTACTCTGTTGCAATGTTAGCTGTAACCACTTCCTTTCAATATGTGTAGAACTTTAAATCGAGACTATGGCAGTGTCTGTTCATCAATTCTTATACAGCATGAAATGTTTTAGATCTTTTTCTGGAGTTAGCTATTATTATATTTCTTTTTTATATTACAGCTGATACTTTCTATGGTTATTGAATGATGCCACCAGGCAGACCATGCATGTTTTTATTTCTCTTGTTACTTTAGAATAACAACAACTTGCATTTATCGAACATCTTTAACATAATAAAACGGCCCAAGGCGTCTTGCAGGAGAGTTAACAAAAAAAAAATTGGCACCAAGCCACATAAGGAGATATTTGGGCAGATAACCAAAAGCTTGGTCAAAGAGGTAAGTTTTTAAGGAGCATCTTAAAGGAGGAAAGGGAGGTAGAAAGGCAGAGAGGTTTGGAGAGGAAATTCCAGAGCTTAGGTCCTTGTCAGCTGAAGGCACAGCCACCAATGGTGCAGTAATTAAAATTGAGAATGCACAAGAGGCCAGAATTGGAGGAGCATAGCTATCTCAGAGGGCTGGAGGAGGTTACAGAGATGGGGAAGGGTGAGGCCATAGAGGTATTTGAAAACAAATTGAGACTTTGCTTAAACAGGAGCCAGTGTAGGTCAGTGAGCACAGAGGTGATGAGTGAATGGGACTTGGTGCGAGTTAAGATATGGGTGGCAGAGTTTTGGATCACTTCAGGTTTACGGAGGGTGGAAGATGGGAGACCAGCCAGGATTCCATTGGAATAGTCAAATCTAGAAATAACAAAAGCATGGATGAGGGTTTCAGCAGTAGAGAAGCTGAGGCAGGGGCAGAGTGGGGCAATGTTACGGAGCTAGTTGAAAATGGTGATGGTGCGGATATGTGGTTGGAAGTTCATTTCTGGGTCAAATACGACACCAAGGTTGCAAACACTCTGATCTGACTAGCTTTGATCTGACTAGTGCTGTTTGGATCAATACATTTGTACACTTTGGCTTGCTGTACAGATGTGACCTCTGAAGTCATGATGTGTAAATAAAGGCTTTTGGGAGTAGCTATTTTATGCACCACATGGAACAAGTATATTTATTCCATTCTTCTGTAAGACAGGTCATTGTTTATTCATTTTAAATCTTGAGCTCATTCAACAAATGTGATAAATATGAATGGAAGGTATAGGATGCTGGCTACGCTGTTAATTGCACTTCCACTGTGTTACTGAGCCACACAAACCAGGAAGGTGCCAGGTTTCATACTCAGGCTGTGCCGAGTTAACTGATAATGACTAGGACAACGTTAAGAGTACAGCAATTAATCTCAATGGCCTAGGGCTGAGGAGGGCAAAATTCAGTCCAAGTTCCTGCTCTTGATCATTATCCATGTCAGCTCTCATTAGTTCATAGCACTGTTGTGTCTTAATAAGAAAGATCCACTCAAACTGCAGTTGATCAGATGTTAATCTGAGGCCCCCATCTGCTGGTTCAATTTGATGATAAAGATCCTGTGACACTATGTGAGGAAGAGGTTGGAATTGACCCTGGTCAATTTTTTTCCCTCAACCAACGCCGACACAACAGATTAACTGCCCATTCAGCTCATTGCTGTTTGGATTTTGCTGTATGGCTGCTGCATTTGTCTGCATAAGGCTAAAGTCTGCTTGGCATGCATGTGTGTATGGCCATCAGCTGAGGACAGGCTAAGGCATTTCTATGATGGAATAGCCTGCTACCATCCACTGCAAGGTTCCTCATGAAGATTGAGAACTTGAGTGAGCTATTAATGTGTTGGCAACATGTGTCTTCAGTTCCCTAGGCCCCTAGCTCTGCAATTCCCTACCTAAATGTCCCTGGCCAGAATTTTACATAGGTTGGCCCCGCCCACCGGCCGGAAAGTCGGGGACGAGCCCGTCTCCGCCGAGCCTGGGGAGCCAAGCTGGGATTTTTCACTTCCGAGGCCCTAAATCGGCCTTGGGTAGAACTGCCACCTCCTTGAGGCAGGAAGTCCCACCTCATGGAGCTGCCGGCCAATCAGTGGGTTGCAGTGGCCACTGCTGGAACTACACCCAGCCATTGCAAGCAAGATGACGGACGGGCCCGGAACTATGGTAAGGACAATTGACCAGGTGCCAGTGAGGCAAGGGGTGTCGGCTGGGGGTGGGGGGGGGGTGTGTGGGGGGGGTGTTGTGCGGTGGGGGTGGTTGGGGCTTCTGGGATGGCCCTCCCTGGGGCACAGGGTGCCCGACAGGAGGGCCCCTCGCAGCCCACAAGAAGGTCGCCAATTTCTACCTGGCAGTGTTTTTGAGGCCTTTGCCATCTGCCCACCGAGGGTAAAATACCTGCAGCAGCGGGCGGAGGCCCTTATGTGCCAGTTAATTGGCCATTTAATGGCCTTGATTGGTCTGGGGCGGGCAGGCTGTTACTTGCAGCTGCCACCCCGCGTAAAATTGCAGCGGGGTGGGAGGGGATCGGGAACGGAGCCCCGCCTCCCACTCAATTTTATGCCCCACCCCTGCCACCAGCCTGCATGTTTGGGGGGTCGTAAAATTCGAGCATCTGTCTCTCTACCTCTCTGTCCTCCTTTAAATTGCTCTCTTTGCCCAAACTGTCCTAATATTTCTTTATGTGGCTTGGTGTCTGACACCACTCCTGTGAAGCACCTTGGGGCGTTTTACTATGCTAAGGGTGCAAGTTGCCGTTGTTGTGGTAACAGGGTTGTTATATCCTGATGAGGGATTTTAGAGAAGTGGAAACCATGTCAATGGAATTGGCCTAGAACCTGTAAGAATATTAATATCTGACTCAAGGGCACAGTCATGTCCAATTTAGAGAAGCTAAGGGTAGCTTGGCAAATGTTTGATGACAGGAGAGGCTGTTCATACCACAAATCCTGGTGATAGGAAACAATGCTGCAAAATATTACAGCCATTTCCTCCATTGAATAGTTTAAAAAATATATTCTTAGGTGGTCTCTTCCTGTGCTGTAAACTTTCTATGAAGCCAATAATTTGATATAGCATTTCACAATTTGCACATGTGCGCATGAAAGAGGCATAACAGGAGTGAGTGCTATTAGCTCATGACCACCATGGCGAGATTGGCACCAGCTCTTAACCATTCAGGACTGACTTCCACAAAGTACATGTCTTTTACCCCTTTTGTTTAATCCTAAAACCGAGCAATTCTTATTCAGAATAGCTGAGACCGGGCTGGCCTGGACAAGATCTTTTCAGGTAAGGGATATTGATTTATCACCCACTCAGACTCAATGAAGGGAAATCAAACTCAGTGTCAAATTGCTTCATTGTTAGCTCTTTTTCATGAGCAAGTCCAAGCACAATTTTTCTTACATTCTCTTCACCTTAAAATGCTGACTTATGCTGGGATATGTTTCCACAGGTGCTGACACCTTCCAGTACCTCTCACAAGAATTTAAAAAAAGCTTCTTTGACTGCGAAGGTGGGGATGCAAGGGGTCATCATAGCCAAGCTAGTCCTCATCCAACATTCACACGCAGATTTTAAAGTAGGACTTGATGGATGGCAATCAGCCATGGAAACCTGCTGAATTTTCTCCTCCTTAGCCCAGGGCCCTGAGGTTATCCACAGTACATCCTCTTCCCCTTAATTGACTGAGATGCACGAATTCAGCACAAATCAGAGATTTTAAACTTGGGACAGTTCAGGCCTGTTTAACTCTACTACTCATTCCTTAACTAGCTGAGTCATTGGGAGATAACCCATTCTAGTTTTTATATGAATCAACTGGCAGCAAAAACTACCTGCGCATTTTTCAACTCTGAAAAATATTTCAACGTTTAAAGGACTGAGTGGTGTTCCCAAGCCCATGGACTTGCTTCCTGTATCAACCTTTAGGCGACAGGGTTTGCATCCAGCCTTCTCAACCTTACCTACTGTATTTCACAGCTTCAAGAATTAAAATGTAACCTGGTTATTTAATTGAGTTGTTTAAAACACAAATTCACAACCTCTCAATGAATGTATTTTTTAACCAAAGTTAAGTATTATAATGGAAACTACAATTCTTCCCCATCAGTTACAGCTTTCATATTACAAAAAGTTTTGAGGGTGCTATATTTCCTGAGTGGTCTTTACACATTAAAGATTATCGTCTTACTTGATCGGGTGAGAAAAGTTCGATCTCTCACACAACAAAGTTACAAAGTCCATTTAGCTTCTGGCTTTTGGACTTATAATTAATGAGCCATGTCAGTTAAGACAATTGAGGAAAGCTAACTTAGTGCAGACTTAATTTTTGTTTGAACAACCCTGTATTACATTGTTGAACTTAAATATGACAGGAGATTACCAAATTAAGTTTTCTCACACAAATTTTAGGGCGGAGAAAAGAAAAGAATAAGCTGAGTTCGATATTTCTATGCCAAAAAAGCATAAAATGCCATTTGGTTTCCTCTCCTCTTAAGGCACCCTGCAGATAGGTATCCTGGACTGCCTCTTGTATATTCCCCACTTCCTTCACCCCACCATTGGTGCCCATACCTTCAGCTGTCTTGGCCACAAGCTCTGGAATTTCCTCCCTAAACTTCTCCACCTCCTCTCTGTCCTCTTACATAAGACACTCCTTAAAATCTACCTTTCTGATCAAACTTTTGGTCAGCTGTCCTAATGTCTCCTCTTTTGGCCAGGTGTCAATTTTGTCTGATTATGTTCCTGTGAAGCGCCTTGGGATGTTTTACTACATTAAAGGTGCTATATAAATGCACACATTGTTGTTGTTGCTGTTGTACTCAGTCCATCAACACCGTCTCTTGATCAGTGAGGCAGACAGATCACAATAGTCCCAGGTTTGATCCTGGTATGTGGATTGAGTTAGCTGATCAGGGAGCATTACAATTGTTCTCAGTACCCCTAGAATAGAGAGAGGAAAATCAGCAAGCATGACTGCTATCCAGCACTTATGTAGACACTGGATGAGGATGGTATCAAGCTCAGCTTGGCTGTGATCACCCCAAGTTTGATCAGCCTGCTGATGCTCCCTACTCATGTAGCAATTACAAAATTGCATTTATTTGGCATCTTAGTCATCACTTCTCACAGAAATATCCAAATGCCCCTGTAATGAATTGCTTTGAAAGTACAGTCGTTCTCTATGGAGACAAAGGTGGCAGCTATTTTACACACAGTGATGTCCCCCAACCAACAGAGAGATGAATGGCCAATTAACCTGCTTTTAATGGTGTTGCTTGAGGAAAGAATTTTGGCTAAAACACAAGGACAACTCATGCTTCTCTCAAATAGGACCATGGTATCTTTTATCCCGCACGAACTACCTCTGGAGTCCCCTAAGGATTCGACCTTGGTCCCCTCTATTTCTCATACCTGGTCTAACAAAACTTCAACTTTAAAATTCTCATCTTTGTTTTCAAATTCACCCATGGGCCTTGTCCATCCCTATTTTTATAAACTCCTGTAGCCCTCCAACCCTCCAAGAACCCTGCACTCCTCGAATTCTGGCCTCTAATGCATCACTGATTTCCTTTGCCCCACCATTGGTGGCCATACCTTAAGCTTGGGAATTCCCTCCCCAAACTTCCCAGCCATTTAACTTCACTGTCCTCCTTTAAGATGCTGCTTAAAACCTACCTGTCTCCTGTCCCAATATCTCCTTATGTGGCTTGGTGTCAAATTTTGTTTGAGAATGCTCCTGTGAAGCATCTTTGAAAGTCTTGCACTATTACAGGCACTATATAAATACAAGTTGTTGTTCTGTTGGTCTGAATCACTAGAACAGGAAGACAAGATCTCAGTTTTATGTCTCATCTGAAGGGTGACACCTCTGACAATGCAGCAGCTCAGATGATGAGCTCAGGTGATGGAGCAAGACTTGAATCCACATCTAAATTAATGGCAAGAGTGGTACTGCTGAGTCAGTGATAGTCACTTGTGTGAAGCAAACTGAGGGCATTGAATGTTGTTAGATAATTCAATCATGGAAGACATCGCAGTAAGGTCTAATTCTGTCGTCACCCATGCACTTTCCAACACGGAATCACTCAATAGCTAATAGGAGTGAGAACTCTGATTTTTTTTAAATGAAATTACTGAGGCCACTTGTGGCTTTTAATCCTGATAAAAGGTCATGGACCTGAAACGTTAACTCTTTTCTCTCTCCACAGATGCTGCCAGACCTGCAGAGTATTTCCAGCATTTTCTATTTTTATTGTGGCTTTTAATTGTTGTTTTGGTTGAGATTCAATGACATTACAATCGCTGAATCCCCTACTATCAACATCCTGGGGTTACCATTGACCAGAAACTGAACTAGCCATATAAATACCATGGCTTCAAGAGCAGGTCAGAGGCTAGAAATCCAGTGGCGAGTAACTCACCTCCTGACTTCCCAAAGCCTGTCCACCATCTACAAGGCACAAGTCAGGAGTGTGATGGAATACTCTCCGCTTGCCTGGATAGATGCAGCTCCGACAACACTCAAGAAGCTCGACACCATCCACGACAATGCAGCCCGCTTGATTGGCACCCCATCCGCAAACATTCACTCCCTCCACCACCGATGCACAGTGGCAGCAGTGTGTACCATCTACAAGATGCACTGCAGCAACTCACCAAGGCTCCTTAGACAGCACCTTCCAAACCCGCGACCTCTGCCGCCTAGAAGGACAAGGGCAGCAGATACATGGGGATACTATCACCTGAAAGTTCCCTTCCAAGCCACACACCAACCTGACTTGGAACTATATCACTGCTCCTTCACTGTCGCTGGGTCAAAATCCTGGAACTCCCTTCCTGACAGCATTGTGGGTGTACTTACCCCATACAGCCTGCAGCAGTTCAAGAAGGTGGCTCACCACCACCTTCTCAAGGGCAATTAGGGATGGGCAATAAATGCTGGCCTGGCCAGCGATGCCCATGTCCCAGGAACGAACAAAGTAAAAATCAGCCCACTCAGGGGAACTAGAATTAAGCATGGGATCTTCTGGTCTGTATGACTTATTACAACGTTGACTGTGCTTTTACCCACTGGGCCATTGAGAGAACCAAACTATTGTTTAACTTTTATTCCCTCCCTTTTTATACTTGTGATTTTTCAAACCGTATGTTAGCGCGCAGGATCCAGAGCCTGTTGAAGTGATTGTGGGCAATTATTCCTGGAAATTTTATAGATGAAATCAATGCAATTGATTCATTGGCCTTCGAGGAATGAGCATCAAGATAAGCAACAATAAAATAAAAGCAAAATACTGCGGATGCTGGAAATCTGAAACAAAAACAAGAAATGCTGGAATCACTCAGCAGGTCTGGCAGCATCTGTGGAAAGTGAAGCAGAGTTAACGTTTCGGGTCAGTGACCCTTCTTCGGAACCTCTGTCGGAAGATAACCAACAATCCCTTCTGCTCATTGGGACTGTTTTCCTTTCCTTCTACAGACTGCTGTGGTGGCTAGGCTCGCCTCTTGAGGAGGTCCGCTCAGAATATAGGTTGAGCTGTTATTTGAATGTGGGTTCAAAATTGATGGAAACTTAGTTGGGCAATGTTGCTACCATCTGGGTTATTCTAAAAAATGTATATTGCCTTTTTTAATTGCTAAATTTAGGTGAATGGTCAGGGTCCATATAGTGCAGGACTGCACCAAGGTTGAAAAGAATAGGAGAGAAAGCATAATATGTGGCTGGGGTGACACCAAGTTTGGTTTTAAATCATGCACATTATAAGATGAAAGAAGGACAGAATTTTTTCAAGAGGTAAATTAAAATTCTTAAGCTTATTGATCGTAGATGAATGGATGATCTGCACGATTTTCAAAAGTTGCGGCCTCTGTGTGGCTGCTTTACGTTAAATAATTCCATTTTTCACTTCTTTCAATCAGGTTGTACCAATCAAATTTTTGTGACCAGAAATCGCAGTATAGCCACAGACTGCACTATAAACTGTTATACCACAGGCCAATTCTAAGCAGGAAAATCAAGGGCATCAGAGAGTGAAAGCAAGGAACTTTCTTTGTGATTACAGTGACTACACTTCAAAAAGTACTTTGACATTCTGAGGTTGTGAAAGGCTCGATATAAATGCAAGTTCTTTCTGCAGACTGAAGGAAACTCGAGGATGAACCAGCATGGACATGTGCATGTCAGCAGTTGTTTATTCAATGGGGCTGGCAGCAGATTCCCAGGCTGCCTGCTGGGATTGGGAATGCTGCCTCTCTTGGAATGAATTGGTGTATATAAAAAGGAGTAGGAAATTAATTTTAGAATCAGAAATCAAAGGTAATATGACAAGAAATTTGAAGCATTATATGATTACAAAGTAACTGTAAGCAAAAAGTATTGATTGTATATGAAAAAACATTGAAATAAAATTTGGTACATTTGTTATTTCTAGACGAGCCCTTCTGGCATGATTTAATTAACCTTAGAGGTTGTGCAATTTCACAAGTGCTATTGAGTGAAATATAAAACCTCACCCACCGGATGTAATTTTAACTTTTGACAGGTACTGTTGTTCTTAGATCATAAAGGTGAGATTACAACAATATTTCCTCTATTCATTGTTCTTAATCTTGCCGCTCTTTGTAAGATAAGTTTTTGACATCCTGTAATCTGTATTAACATTGGCACAGTTACATTAATAAGGCAAAATCATATTGAAATTGGCCTCGACTGTGAGGGCCATCCAAGTCATAAAATCAGGAAATCTGCCATTTTTGATTTGAAAGACCCAGATATTTAGAATTGCATTACATGTTTGCCATCCTAACTAATGAGTTTTTACCAATGGGAGTGAAAGTGGTCTTCGGCGGTGATGGAAAACGAGTGATATCAAATTAGCCTGTTTTACATCCTGCCCACTTTTCTTTATTGTTGTGTTATGACTGGGTGAGGAAGGGTCTCAGGCTCCCCTCTTGCCCCTTTCCTGGTTTGGCCGTAATTATTAAATCACAGTGATTTTAGCTTAGCACCTCAGTGAGTCTTTGCTCTATAATTGTAATTGCAAATGAACCAATCAGACAGGTTTTCTTAGGTTTAAATAAAAACGATGCAAGTTTATTAGCCCTATCACTCTAACCCAGATAAAAGCAATGAAAATACTCGACACTACCACGCTCGCATGCATATGAGAGAAACACACACACAAATAGATACAGAGGGGGAGAAAGAATTGGCTGGGTGGGTGAACTGCTCCCAATGTGTGCCCATGATCAAACAGCTCCTCAATTTGCCAATTAGACATGGAGCTCAGTAGCTTTAAACACATCTTCTGCTGGTTATGTCTCATTTGTTTGCTCATAAATTCCCCCAACAGAAATAATGTCTAATGGAGGCAGAAATGATGGGGATTCAGATGCCTTCTACCGTCCATCTCATTTTCATATTTCATGGGTAAACATAGAAAATGTCCCATTCCAGCCAGAGAGGAAATTTCTCCTGAATTAAAATGGGCATTACCCAAATTGAACCCTCAGAATGCAGAAGTTCCCACATTGCACCCTAATCTCACCAGCACATTGCAGATTTTCACTCCAACTGTCTCTGAGCCATATAGACCAGGAGCATCACAGGTTCCCTGACCTAGGCTGAGTTAGCTGACCTCACCTGTGGCACAGTGCACTTGGCCACAGCGCTCCTGCTTTAGGAAGCGGAGAATCCGTGCAGCTGCCTGCTCCTGCTCATTTTCCAGAAACCACCTTTGGAGATGACGTGTGGACAGTGGGTGAGGGCAGGGCTCATCATGTGCTTGCCACCACAGCTGGATAACCTGTGGGCACTGTATGCCAAGACTCATCCTTGGAAACAGCCAGATGAACGAGGTACTGGAGGGTATCTGCCATTTGTGGAACTGCACCCTTCTACATGAGTCAGTGTCCTTAGGAAGTAACAACTGAAGAGAAAATTAGAAAATAAATTAAAGGAATGAAACAAAGAAGAAGTGTTGAAAACGAAGGTAGAAGTTGTGTTGATGGCTCAGTGGATAAAGAAACCGTATGCTCAAGAAGGTCCCGGGATCCAAGGATTAATCTTTAGTTTGTGCTAAATTAGCTGATGACAACTGGGTTCAGTATCCTTGGTCTTCAACCAGTGTTCCCACAGCCAATCACTGTCCAGTGTGTGCTGTTGGAAATTGTACATGTGTGATACTGGATGAAGACAGGGTAAGAATGTAGTTATGTTAGTGGGTCTCTTTGATTCACATGGGTGTTATGTGATCTTGGGTGATTGAGGGAAGAGTCTATGATTGATGTTGAAACATACTTCAGTGATTGAATTCCAAGCTTTTCTGTGATAGGATCAAGCTCAGTTGTTATGCTGTCTCTGGTTAAATGGATTCTCAATGCGCAGGCTCTAGGGTGACATATGACCAATGCCCCCAGAGAGTATTCAGAACCATGGAATCATTCTCTACCCATCAGGAGAGGAGGGAAGAAATGGGGAGAAAACTATATAAGCTGGTCTGATGCAATATTTTAAAACAGCCTGATACAAATTTGCTGGTCACAGCAAAGAACATGGGAGATAGAATATTCTATTTAATTTTGCTAATATTAAGAATTTGTATGACTATTGTTGAACAAAATATCTATTAATTGGTGCAATTCTACCAAAGACTGTGTTATGGATGCCTCTGGCTACACTCAATGGCCAGAATTTTATTGGGCTGTTAAGTGTGAGTTCAGAGGTCAGGCTGTAAAATGGAAGTTGACCATGTTTGGCTGGAAGTCCGATGTCATGACGTCACTTCTAGATTTTACCAGTGGCGGGAACCAGGCCTGCGTCTGGAGTGGAGGCAGGCTGCCGATCATGCTGTCCTGTGGAATATTGCCCCAGCAATGACATAAGAGCAGCCAGATCAGGAAAATTAACACATGGACAAAGGGTTGTTTCGGGAAAGAGGGGTTCCTTTTCACGGGGCACTGACACCAGTTCCGGGACAGGAAGGAGCTCTACCAATGGGATGGGTTCCACCTGAACCGAGATGGAACCTGTGTGCTAGCGGAAAACGTAAATAGGGAGGTAGCACAAGCTTTAAACTAGTAAAATGGGGGAGGTATCAATAAGAAATGTAAGCAACCTAAATGTAAACAAAACAGGAAAGGAGAGCATAGGAAAGAATAAAGTGGGAGAGCAGATTGATGGCAAGGGAATAGATCGAGTTATAGAACAGGAGTCTAAAAAGATGGTTAAACATAAAGTGAGAGGAAATGCTATTAAAATGATTTTTAAAATGTCTGTACTGCAATGCACAGTGTCCGTAATAAAACAGGGAAGTTGGATGCAATCATGCGTTGGGAGGAACCAGGCATAGTAGGGATTAGTGAGACATGGCTACAGAAAAATCAGGACTGGGAATTAAACATTGCAGGGCATAACATATTTAAAAAAGATAGAGAGGGAAAAAGGGGGAGGTGGAGCAGCTGCACTTATTAGGGATAGTATAATGGCAATATAAAGAAGGGATGCATCTATCAGCAAGAAAAACATAGAATCCATATGGATAGAGATAAAAGATAACAAAGGATCAATGACATTAATAGGTGTAGTGCACGACCACCTCATAGTGGAAGTGAAGTGGAGGAAGAAATATGCAGACAAATTAGGGAACTGAGTGAAAAACATAGAATAATAATCATGGGGAATTTCAATTACCCCGATAGTAATTGGACAGAAGAGGTAGGTAAAGGCAATAAGGGAATGGAGTTGCTACAATGTGTACAGGATTCCTTTCTAACCCAGTATGTGAAAAGCCCAACAAGGGAAGATTCGCTACTAGATCTAGTAATGGGGAACGAACCAGAGCAAATAAGAGAAGTAAAAGGAGGGGTACATCTAGGCAATAGTGGCCATAATATAATATACTTTAAGATGATAATAGAAAAGGAGATAAGTATGATGGAAACCAGGTTAATAGATTGGAGAAAAACTGATTTTGAGGAGCTGAGAATTGACTTGGAAAAATAAAATGGGCAACAATATTGACAAACAGCGATGTAGAACAACAATGGGAAACAGTTAAAATGGTGTTCAACAGAGTGCAGGAAAAATATATTCTGCGAAAAGGAAAAGAACAAACTAAACACTAGTGAGACTCCATGGATGAATAAAGGCATAAGGGAACAATTCAGGGTTAGTAAAGAGGGATACATTAAGTACATAGATAGCAGAGGAGTACATGATAAGAGAGTATTCAAAGAGATTTGGAGAGAAGTCAAAAAAATTTGGAAGGCAAAAAGGAACTTTGAAATTAAATTATCAAGAAACATAAAATAATAAAATATTTTACAAGCATATCAGTATAAAGGAAGGCTGTGATGGGAATAGAACCATTAAGGAATAGACAGGATAATACTAAAGGTAACGAGAGAGGGAAAAAATAATTATTTCACTTCAGTATATCACAGGGAGATAGAACAGGTAGACATGACATTGAATGATGAGATGACCAATGAGATAAGTACATTTAAAATAAAAAAATGGGGATGCATTAAATAAACTAATCCAACTCAGAGGATAAAATCCCTGGTCCGGATGGATTCCATCCACACATTTTAAAATAATCTAGGGAAGAGAAAGCAGAGGCATTACTTTACATATTTAATAATTCATTAGAAAAGATATAGTGCCAGAAGACTGGCAGATAGCTAATGTAACTCCTACATTTGAGAAGGAGGACAGAACATGCCCAGGGAATTATAGACCAGTCGGCTTAACAACTGTGGTAGGAAAAATAATGGAATCGTTACTGAAGGAGAGAATAGTAGGACATCTATAAATGAAAACTATAAGAATGAATAGTCAGCATCGATTTCAAAAAGGAAAATCTTGCTTGACCAACTTTATTCAATTTTTTGAGGAGCTGACAGTGAGAGTAGACAATGGTAATGCAATAGCTGTAATTTATCTGAATTTTCAAAAGGCCTTCGAAAAGATGACCCATAATAGATAATTAATAAGGTGAGTGAATGCAGAGTCAGGGGACAAGTGGCAGAATGAATTGCTTCAAGTCAGAAAGCAGAGAGTGGGAGTAAGGGACAGGTATCAGAGTGGCAGAAGGTGGGAAGTGGTGTTCCACAAGGATTACTGCTGGGCCCACGGCTGTTCGCAATTTACATTAACGATTTGGACTTTGGAATCAAAAACAAAATTTCTAAATTTGCAGATCATATCAAATTCTGGGGGGCAGACAATACTGAGGAGGACTGCAATAAATTATAGGAGGATATTAATAAACTTCCATTTTAGGTAAATAATTGGCAAATGACGTTCAACACAAATAAATGTGAGGTAATGCATTTTGGGAGGAAGAATAGGGAGGTCACTTGTTACTTGGAAGGTGCAAGTCTAGGTGAGGTAGAGGAACAAAGGGGTCTCGGACCAAGTGCACCAATCACTAAAAGTTGCACCACAGGTTAGCAAGGGCATAAGAAAAACAAACCAAGCACTAGGCTTTATTTCTAGAGGGATAGAGTTGAAAAGTAGGGAAGTTATGCGAAACCTGTATAGAACCTTGGCTAGACCACACTTAGAGTACTGTGTGCAATTTTGGTCGCCATATTATAAAAAGGATATAGAGGCACTGGAGAAACAAGGATGATAGCAGAAATACGTGGGTATACATGGCAGGAAAGGATGAACAGGCTGGGTCTCTTTTCTCTTGAAAAAAGGCTGAAGGGTGATCTAATAGAGGTCTTTAAATTTATGGAATGTTTTGATAGAGTGGATACAGACAAAATGTTTCCTCTTGTGGAGAAGAGCATGACTAGAGCTGCCATTATAAGAATACCAAGAATACCAAAAGGGAATTCAGAAGAAACTTCTTTACCCAAAAAGTGGTGAAAATGTGGAACTCGTTACTACAGGGAGTGGTTAAAGTGAATAGTATAGATGCACTTAAGGGGAAGCTAGACAAGAAATATGAGGTTGTTTTTCTTCAGGTTTGCACTTGCTGCTGTTCAATATTCAGTGTATTCACACCTAATCTGTACTAATGCTTTGTCTTTCAACACACCATTAACATATTGTTTGCCTTTTCTCCGTGACCTTTTGGTCAGCTATGTGGCCTGGTCCAATCTGCACCTTCTCCTTTGTTATCTCTTGCCCCACCCCCACCTCACTTGTTTATAATCTGTGACTTTTCTAATATTTGTCAGTTCCGAAGAAGGGTCACTGACCCGAAACGTTAACTCTGCTTCTCTTTCCACAGATGCTGCCAGACCTGCTGAGTGATTCCAGCATTTCTTGTTTTTGTTTCAGATTTCCAGCATCCGCAGTATTTTGCTTTTATTTTAGAGGTAATTGACACAGTTGTGGCACTGAATCCAGATTCGATGGGGTGATGCCAAGGCTGCTGACCTCCTCTGCGGTCCCTGTCCAGGCTTGCTTGGTCAGGCGGTGCCCTCTCCTTCTTCCAACCTTGGGGAAGAGGACCTCCCGCAATGCCCTTGCTGCCTGAAGGAGAAGCTGTGAGGGGGGGGGGGGGGGCATCGCTGAACCTGGAGTCTTCCTTCTGCCATTAAGGGTGTTGCCTTCCCGTGAGCACCTTGATTGCTTTAAGTCTTCAGTGAAGGGAGCAGGAACAGCAACAAAATGTCTCAAGGGAGCAGTCGCAGGAGAGCTCAAGGCAACAGGAGCAGCACAACTCAAGGCAGCAGCAACAGGAAGGAGTCCTTTGTTCAGGGTGGGCAACCCTTTAAATATGGTGCCAGCACCTGCCGCGATGTCGGCTGACACCGACTTTGCCGCCCGCGTTGCTACCTCGGGCCAGGGATAAGACAGGTCCTGCGCCTCACATGCCTTAATTGGATGACCCCTTCACCTCACATTCCTTAATTGGCTGGCTGCCGCGAGATTGCGTGCAGCCAGCCACCTAACGTCCCAGTGGAAATGGCACCCACTTCTGGTGCCATTGCCATGACCTGCACCCCCAGGAGAAAATCCAGCTCAGTGGTTTAGCCACCTAAGCTATTAAAAAAATACAAACTCGACAATATGTCCTTAGCATAATTATATCCCAATGTGTTCCTGTAACTGCTATTAAACTTTGTTTTGAAAGAAACCAACACCCTGAGCAATCTTTTCTGCTTGTAGATAATGACATTATAGCTTTGCGGCTTGGCTTTCATTGATAGGATACAGACCTTTGTACCGGAATAAACAAGGAAATAATACACTACTCTTATTTCACACCTGTAAGCCACACTTATGAGTGAAGATTATAGACTTCCAATGAAAACGCGAGCAAATTCACCAGCCTATAACCTCACTGACCCTAACAGAGGCTATAAGTGAAATGTTGTTTCAAGCTTTTCTGAATCATGGTCAACTTTGGAAAAATCCCATTCATAACTAATTTTATATTTCAGAAATGAGCACGTTTTTACTCAAAATCGTTCTATCTCCTATGTGCCTGTTTCCAAAACAGGGCGATATTGTTCTTGCTACAATCATGCCCGGCTTTGGAATTGGCCTCTGAGTGGCTGGCAAAATGAGGCACAGAGACATTCAATACTAAGTATTACATGGCGCTACAGTGTAAAATCCCTCTCCATTTATGTACATGAATGGAAACTTGCTCCAATTGAAAGTAAGTGCACACCCACTTGATGTAACCCATTGGGTATTTGGTTCCGTCTGAGATGTGGACCTCTGGCCTCTACAGAGCCTTGATACATCAGTACTTCTCAGGTGGAGTCCATTACTCTGTTATAAGTGTCAATTAGGTCCATCCTTGTTCACTGGTTTAACTTCAACAGACATCTTCTATTACAGTTAACGTCTTGGTAGAACTATTCCTGGCCTCCGAGCTCAGTTTTGTCAGTGATTTAACAGCAGTGACTGGTGCTGAATTTAGTCAGCGTTTGATAAGCCTGAAGTGATGCATGACACTTGATAATGGAGCCTGGGAGTGCCGAGCCTTGATGAATTGAACTCCAGCTGCTTCACGCTGTCCACAAGCTTCAGTTGGTGCTGATAATGAAGAGTGTAATTTATGACTGGATGTTGTTGGAGGCACAATTGCTTCAACAATAGGCAGCAGCTGTCTTAGAAGTCGAGCTGTACATATGTCAGTGAAATTATTTCGAGACAATAAATAGCATTACTACATAATAGAAAAAAAACAATGGACTAAAATTAAATGTCATGTTTAGTCCATGTTGTGATTGTGCTTAGTAAAGTGGCTAATTCTGTGTTGAGGGCTCTGGTTGGGGAATGATTGCAATGAGGTTTGAATAAGGCAATATTTATCTTCTTTAGGACAGAATTTTCTTTCTCCTCAGAACTGGTTCTCTTGATTGATAGCTTGCTATCCTTTCAGACACACCTTCAGCAAAATTGATTGCTGAGCATCATCCAAGAATAAAAGGTTGTGTCCTCTTTCTGCAGCCTCAAGGGCTTTCTCAAGTCGCAGATCTCAGTACATCAATGCGTAGATTTGAAGCTTGTCCTTTTCAATGCATTCCACAATATTTATTATTTAAGCTCTAGGTTCACTTAGTCTAAGGGCAAGACAGCTTTCCTGCTCTTACATTCTTTGTAAAAGGCAGTTCAGAATTGTATTGGTGGAGACCTGGGAGCCAGGTATTTGACCCATGATGGCACATGAAACGGTATGCACTTTATCACATCCTTTGAAACAAACATGGCAGCTGCTTTCTGCACAGCAAGATCCCAGAAACAGCAGTGGGATGAATGCCATGTTTTTGGTGCTGATGTCTGTGGGAGGAATAATGACCAGAACAATAAGAGAATTCCTTACTGTTCTTTGACTACGATCATGGGATCTTTTATATCCACCCAAAACCATGGGAACAGGTAGATGGGAGTTTTCTTAGACTTTGCCAACAGAATAAATGTGCATTGTCATTAATTCCTTGGAGCTGTTTCCACTGTGCTGCCTTGGTTTTGCCAGAGGTAGAGAGGAAACCCTGGCCGGCAATTAACGGCCTGTCAAACTACTTGAGCTTGTTAATGGGCTGGGGAGGGTAAGAAAACGACTTTCATTTTGTAAATCGCTGAACCTGACCAGTCTGTTGCATATTAGTGCACAGCCTTCAGGTTGAATGCAGACAGAAATGAAAGGGTTTTTTTAATTCTGCAAATGTTTGGGACCTGGGAGATCTTCCTCTGGATCAGAGGCAGTACCTTTCAGTCGGCTGTTTGCCCTCTTTTGTGCATGGTGAGGTGCTGGCCCTCCGACATGGGGCTTCCTGTCTTTTGAAAGGCAGTGGCAGACCCCATCATTGCTGCTCATGCTCTGCAGACAGCTCTCACCTCCTGGAGACACTCGGCGCCACTAATTGGGTGCTGAGCTTGTCTCCAGCCCAATTAGGGCAATTATATTTAAAGATTGCATCGCGTGTGTGATGCAGATGTGTGGTGGGGGTCAGGACATAGAAATTATCCCGGTGTCAGGTTCCCGACCCTGAATTGAAAATCAAGCCTCCTGTTTCCGAGGAAATTCTCGGCCATTGCCTTCCAGTTTGTGAAGTATGAAGTATCCTTTGGTATGGGCATAGAGCTGGGTGAGGGGCCCAGGGATCCCTATTGTTGCAAAAATTATATTGACTGTTTCGGAACAGAAACTCAAAGCAAATTGGTGAAATCTCCAACGATACCAAACTAGGAGCAGCAGTTGAATTTGAATAGGCAGCTTGGGAACTATAAAATGAACTACACAAGATCTGTTAGTGGGCAAAACAATGCGTCCCTGGGGATCCTGCCATCTTCCATGCGGCTCACATGGTCAAGCCATCTCAAGCGCCACTGGCTCAGTAGGGTGTATATGCTGGGGATGTTGGCTGCCTCGAGGACTTCTGTGTTGGAGATATGGTCCAGCCACCTGATGCCAAGGATTCTCTGGAGGCAGCGAAAATGGAATGAATTTAGATGTCACTCTTGGCTGACATACGTTGTCCAGGCCTCGCTGCCGTAGAGCAAGGTACTGAGGACACAGCCTTGAAACACTTGGACTTTTGTGTTCCGTGTCAGTGCGCCATTTTCCCACACTCTCTTGGCCAGTCTGGACATAGCAGCGGACACCTTTCCCATGCACTTGTTGATTTCTGCATCGAGAGACAGGTTACTGGTGATAGTTGAGCCGAGGTAGGTGAACTCTTGAACCACATTCAGAGCGTGGTCGCCGATATTGATGGATGGAGCATTTCTGAAGTCCTGTCCCATGATGTTCGTTTTCTTGAGGCTGATGGTTAGGCCAAATTCGTTGCAGGCAGCCGCAATCCTGTCAATGAGTCTCTGCAGACACTCTTCTGTGTGGGATGCTAATGTAGCATCGTCAGCAAAGAGGGGTTCCCTGATGAGGACTTTCCGTACTTTGGTCTTCACTCTAAGATGGGCAAGGTGGAACAACCGGCCATCTGATCTTGTGTGGAGGAAAATTCCTTCTTCTGAAGACTTGGATGCATGTGAGAGCAGCAGTGAGAAGAAGATCCCAAACCGTGCAGGTGCGAGAACTCAGCCCTGTTTCACATCACTCAGAAAAGTAAATGGGTTTGATGAGGTGCCGCTAGGCTGAATTGTGCCTTTCATATTGTCATGGAATGAGGTGATGATACTTAGTAGCTTTGGTGGACATCCGATCTTTGCTAGTAGTCTGAAGAGACCACGTCTGCTGATGTTTTGTAGTTTTGGTTTTGTACTTTATACCCCTATCAATGAACCCTAGGATGCTGTATGCGTAACCACTCTCTCAACCTGCCCTGCCACCTTCAATGATTTATGCACATATACACCCTGGTTCCTCTGCTCCTGCACCCCCTTTAGAATTGTACCCTTTATTTTATATTGTCTCTCCTTTTTCTCCTACCAAAATGAATCATTTCACACTTTTCTGCATTAATTTTCATCTGCCACTTGTCTGCCCATTCCACCAACTTGTCCATGTCCTTTTGAAGTTCTACAATATCCTTCTCACAGTTCACAATGTTTCCAAGTTTTGTATCATCCGCAGATTTTGAAATTGTGGCCTGTACATCAAGGTCTAGGTCATTAATATATATCAGGAAAAGCAAGGGTCCTAACACCAACTCTTTGGTCTGCGCCTGTTTTTGGGGGCTGACCAATTTGTAACTCATTCATTTTTAAAGGACCAAGTTTATTTCAGATTTTCCTAAATGCTAATTTGAAAGAGTAGTATTTTTTTTCTGTCCCAGTTTTAACCTTTCTCTCCCTTTCATCACAGATGGTTTTTCAAACAACTCTCTAATTTCCCTTTGAAAGAATCTGCTTTAACAACAGCTGGTGGCAAAGAATTCCACATTTTGTGTAAAGAATTCTAACTTCCCTTTCAATTCTTTTCTGGGCTCACTGAACAGTGGAAACAATTTTTGGTTATTTATCTTATCATGACCTTTATAATTGTGAAGATCTCTATCAGGTCACCCCTCATTCTCTATTGATAACAGTAACTCCTCATCCCTTTTGACATCTGAGTGAATCTAAACTATACTTTCCCCATTGATTTTACATTCAGCCTATAATGGGTTGCTCAAAAACTGTTCGCTATAGTCCAACAGTAGGGTAATCAAGGTCTTGTACTAGTTCAGCTTTGCCTCCTTGCTTTAGTATTCTACACTTCTAGGTACAAATCCATGAATATCTTTTATGACCTTATTGACTTGCATTTCCACCTTTAATAATATACCTTGAAACTACACCATGGAATGTTACAGCATTTGTTGGTGAGTGGAATAATCATGTCTTTCCATTATTAAAACTCACTTGCTCATTAATCACCACATCCGAGTCTGATTAATAGCACTCAACATTACTGTTCTCTCATGTCCTGCACTGAATAATGTGGACTGTTTTCTGTGACTATTCTATTTGCAGATTTGTGGCTTAAAATACAGAGAATATGTACAATGCAATAAATATGTTGCCTTTGAAATGTTGATTTTAGAACGCTTTAAGCCAAAGCCAAGTACTTCGTTAAAGATGACAGAAAGAATCCCAAATTGCTATGTATGATATCCCACAAGTTGTGTGCAGAAGTCGACTCTATAAAAGAAAAACAGATGCCTGACCTTGAAGGGACCTTTGCCCTCAATCGCAATTCAAGTTGTTTTTGCCTGACACCAGGCATGTATTATTGGGGTCATAGAGTGTAACCCATCTAAGTCCTTGAAACAGTGGACGTCAGTCGAAAGAAAATGAGCACCTGCATGTCAGGCATACACAGCTGATGTCAGAATTTGTTAACCGGTGACTTTGTTGATAGAGATATGGCGGAGCATCAAAGCCTGAAGCGAGAGTTAAGTAGAAAGCTTGTAGAGACGGTGCCAAATACTTGGCCTTGCACTTTGGCCACTTTGCTGGTACGCGCGCACATATTTGTGTGTGTGACTTTAAATTATATCTATAATCATCTCAACAGGAAATGCTGTCCTTCAGAACCCACACTTTCCCTTTGGAAACTGGTGTTTCATCAGGAATATTTCCCAGCATAATCCTCCCTGTAATTGTTCTAGACTGCTGAGATGGCCATTTGCAGTGTGCATCAATCATATGGTAGCTCCTCACTCTAGCTGTTACAACAATTCATGACCTCCAATACAAGACACCTTGGTCTCCTCACTAACAGAGAAACCAATGGCAAATTATCTTCTTTCAAATATTCTTTCAAATTGTCCTTTCTTAAAAAAAGCTCTTGCCTGAATATTCTGCTGTTTGTTATTGTCATACTTCACACACGTATCAAAATCCTGTGCTATTTTAATGGAGACATTAACCCATTATTAACCCATTTTTAACATGCTAATGCCTCCATTAAAATAATAGGTGAAAAAATTTGATTTTCAATAAATGTATGAGTGAAAATATTGTGCAGCGTACGATACTCCCATTACATGCTGTCTGCATTTTTCTCAAATAACATGTTTATCTATTTATTCTGATGAAAGGTCATCGACCTGAAACATTTACTTTGTTTTTCTCTCCACAGATGCTGTCAGACCAGCTGAGCATTTCCAGCATTTTCATTTTTTATTTCAGATTTCCAGCATCTGCGCTATTTTGCTTTTTAATTTATTTATTTCTTGTTTGCTTGATCTTCTCCTTACAACACAGATATATTATTTTGGGTTTGTCAGTTGTGCCATGTACTATCTGTAATTGATAGAGCAGGTGGACTAGCCAGGGCTCCCCAAATGATGCTCTGAATCTGGAGGCAGTGAGAAACCTATCGGAGCAGCCCCTCTGATTCCTTTTCTCCCCTTTCTCCTTTGTAAGGGAATGCTCAACTTGATACGATTCCATAGTGACATAACTGAGGCTGGGCAACTCAGCAGTAGGGGAGATTGTGGGCACCACCTTTAGTCTAACCATTCTGTGGTGCCAATCGGAGATAGCAACAGACTAAGAGGTTTGATCTTCAGCTGATCACATAGACTCATTGGGATAGATTAATAGATTAAAAATTGGGAACTGAAAGCTAGTCTCAGTAATGGTGCCATGAAACTCCCATTGATTGTCATAAAAATCCACCTGGTTAACTAGTGTTCTTTAGGGAAGAAAATCTGCTGTCCTTACCTGGTCTGGCCTACATGTGACTCCAGACTCACAGCAATGTAGTTGACTTTTAATTGCCCTCTGAAATGGCCTAACAAGCCACTCAGTTGTTAAGGGCAATTAGGGATGGGCAACAAATACTGCCCTTGCCAGTGATACCCACATCCCATGAAAAGAACAAAAAAAATCTGTCTGATAGTGTAGAATGAGTTATAGCAAATGGGCAACCTGTTTTACCTCTTTCCTTATTTTTATTCCCATTGAGGTCAGATTGCCCAATCTACCCACTGATGGCTGCATTCCTAAACAGTCTTGGCAGGAAGAACTACTACCTCAGGGGCAACTTTATACCAGGACCGATTTCATGGCGGTGCAGTGTAATCTAATGGAGCATGAGCTACTTGATGAAACTCTCCCACAACATGCAAGTGATGTCTGATATCAGCATCCACCCTGTTCCAATTGTTGCACAAGCATGCACAAAAAGCCTCCTTTGTGAGCCAGTAGTATAAATGGAGCAGTACAAAGGAATTTGACATTGTGGATTTCAGCACTGAGCCAAAATTAAGCTGCTGGGTCTGAGAAGAAACAAGGTAAAACAACAATAACAACTACAACAACAAATTATATTTATATAGCACCTTTAATGTAATAAAACATCCCATGGCGCTTCAGAGGAGTATAATAAAACAAAATATGACACACAGCCACATAAGGAGATTTTAGGATAGGTGACTAAAAGCTTGGTCAAAAAGATAGATTTTAATGAGTGTCTTAAAAGAGGAAAGTGAGGTAGAGAGGTGCAGAGGTGCAGGAAGGGTATTCCAGAGCTTAGGGCCGAGGCAACTGAAGGCCCAGCCACCAATGGTGGAACGATTAAAATCAGGGATGCTCAAGAAGCCAGAATTAGAGGAGAGCAGATATCTCAGAGGGTTGTGGGGCTGGACGAGATTACAGAGATAGGGAGGGCAAGGCCATGGAGGGATTTGAAAACAAGGATGAACATTTTAAAATCAAGACTCGCTTGACTGGGAGCCAGTGTAAGTCAGCGAGCACAGTGGTGATATGTGACCGGGACTTGGTGCAAGTTAAGACACAGGTCGCAGAGTTTTGGATGACCTCAAGTTTATGGAGGGTAGAATGTGAGAGACCAGCCAGGAGTGCATTGGAATAGTCAAGTCTCGAGGTAACAAAGGCATAAATGAGGGTTTCAGCAGCAGATGAGCTGAGAGAGGGGCAAAGTCGGGCAATGCTATGCAAGTGGAAGTAGGCAATCTTAATGATAATGTGGATATGTGGTCGGAAGTTCATCTCGGGGTCAAATATGACACAAAGATTTCAAACAGGTTGTTGCCAGGGAGAGGGATGGAGTCAGTTGCTAGGGAACAGAGTTTGGAGAATGGCCCAGAAACAATGGCTTCAGTCTTCCCAATATTTAATTGGAGGAAATCTCTACTCATCCAGTACTGGATGTCAGATAAGCAGTCTGATAAGTTAACAACAGTGGAGGAATTGAGAGAGGTGGTAGTGAGGAAGAACTGGGTGTTGTTAGTGTACATGTGAAAACTGAAGTTGTGGTTTCAGACGATGTCTCTGAGGTGCAGCATGTTGATGAGAAATAGGAGGCGCCAAGGATAGATCCTTGGGGAACTGCAGAGGTAAAAGTGCGGGAGTGGGAAGAGAAGCCATTGCAAGTGATACTCTGGCTACTATTAGTTAGAATGGAATCAGGTGAGAGCAGTCCCATCCAGCTGGACAACAGTGGCGAGGTGTTGGAGGAGGATGGTGTGGTCAACTGTGTCAAAGTCTACAGACTGGTTAAGAAGGACGAACAGGGATAGTTTACCTTTTTCACAATGACATAGGTTCTAAATTACCAAATGACATCCCTATAAAAATAAGGCATATGATTGTTATGCTTGGTGAACTGAAATCCATCTCCAATGGAGCAACAAGCTTTTGCAATGCGTGGTGGAATCAGACAGACCAGGAAGGCTGATGCTGTACACATGCTGCGTGAGATGATTTGAAATAAAGTGAGTGTAGGGGTGCTGTGAGGAGCCTCAGTACTCAGGCTATGAAGGAGATAATCAGCCATGGTTCCTGCTTCTGATTACTGTCCAGTAAGCCTTGCTGGAAGTGAGCATGTGGGGACAAGACAGGCTTCAGCTATAGCTTGCTGACGCTCGCTGTCAAGGCCCACTCATAAATAATGACCTCTGAGTAAGGTATTAGAGTCTGACTGCTGACAGTGGAACCCTGCTTCAACAAACAGTCAATGCCATTTGCAAACTGTTTCAAGAGAGGAACCAAGGTTTGCCAAGGTAGTCCTCGTCGCCTCCAGTATTCCTCTCACAGTCCCAGTTAAATAGCCTACTTGCATCCATTTTATCAAATTTGTATTAATTTACCCAGTTAACCATTAGTGCAAGATCAGATATTTCCAGTTAAGTGTATTGTTTTTAAATTCTTATTTATATTTATTTATATATGTATAAATTGACTGCATTGGGAAAACTGTAACCTGAAGTTAAGGATCCCAGGGTCATAAACGATAGGTGATTCAATAATGACACTGGCCTTAAGTATCCTCAATACCTCTCTGCCGCCATAATGATGATGTGGGGTGGAGGGGATATCGTGTCCTATGGCAGTCTGATCCTGCTGCAGTCTCTCTGCAGTCAGACCATTTGTGCAGGTGCCCACCTAACAGGAGTGCAGCAAAATCCAGTGTGGTCAAAGCCAGGTTTAACACTGACATGATGTTTGAAGTTACCCGCTTTTATAAGAGGGCTAATCTCACTGGGGCAGCCATTTATCTTCTGGAACACTCCTCTGGTCCTCACTTGTGTTGCTTTAATCAAATGAAGGCTGGCAGTTACGAGGTAGAAGAGGCGGAGTAAAGGGATCTTCAGCGAATGAAGCGCTAGGCATGTTGGGGGCCATTCCCTCACCAGACAAAACTCCCTCAGAAAGATCTTTTAAGTAGGGACCAATCGTTTTCAGATCCCAACCCATTTTGTGCAACCAGTCCGCCAAGACTATCATGCAGGTTATGCAGGTTTGCCTCATGCACCAAAGAAATTAAGAACAACTGTGTTTAATCGTCTTTGCAATGCATGTTTTGTTGAGGCTAAATTTATTCTTGAGTAAATCCATAGATCATTGGTAGAGAACCTAATTTCCTTGTCCTTGGAAATTATGATGATTGTGGCTCAGACTGACAGTGGACTTTGTGGTGTTATGCCAGTAGGATACTGGTGTGCTGATTATAGAAAGAAAGAATTACTTCTTTTATATAGTGTCTTTCATGACCTTAGGAGGTCCTCAAGTGCTTTACAGCCAATGACATACATTTGAAGTGTAGCCACTGTTGTGATGTAGGATGCAGCATCCAATTTGCATACAAGCGCACACAAGCAACAATAAGATAAATGATCAGATAATCTGTTTTCGTGATGTTGGTTGAGGGATAAATATTGGCGAGGATAGTGGGGAGAACTCTCCTGCTCTTCTTCGAATGAATGCTGTGGGATCTTTTCCACCGACCTGAGGGGCAGACAGGGCCTCGGTTTAATGACTCATCCAAAGGACGGCACCTCTGACAGCACAGCACTTATTTTAAACTGGAGTGTGGCAAAAACCCACAGCCTTCTGACTCAGAGGCAACTATGCTAGTACTGAGTCACAGCTGATACATTGACAACATAACATTACTCCTGTGATGATATGCAGCTGGATTGTAATCTTGTGAAGTCTGTATTGGTGTAAATAGTAGATACCTCAGGTTCCATTTCATGGTAGGAAAAGGCAGCCATTTGGGACCAATTCCAGATACCAGCATAATTATACTTGTGTTGCTTGAGGGTAGTTCAGATCTCTGCATGCTTGTCCACTAATATCATGACTGTATTCTCTGTTTCTCAACAGTGTAGTGTTGACCTCTTGCTAAATTGCTATCTATTTAAAACAGCTATGCTATTCTTGTTGAAACCTTGACAGTTGGGCTCAGTTCTTCAAATAGTCTCAATGTCACTGTTACCTTGTCTGAGGAACATGCATCATCACATGATTTACCAATTGTTTTCTCCAGAAAATGAGCCAAACTTCCGTATGGTGGACACTCAATCATTGGGCAGTCAGTGGCTCAAAACGAGTGTTGCACTCACCATGCCTTCCAAAATGGGGCAACTGGTCTTGCAGATCTCATTGCCACTTTAATAGGGGCGGCACAGTGGCGCAGTGGTTAGCACCGCAGCCTCGCAGCTCCAGCGACCCGGGTTCAATTCTGGGTACTGCCTGTTCTCCCTGTGTCTGCGTGGGTTTCCTCCGGGTGCTCCGGTTTCCTCCCACAAGCCAAAAACTTGCTGGTTGATAGGTTAATTGGCCATTATAAATTGCCCCTAGTATAGGTAGGTGGTAGGGAAATATAGGGACAGGTGGGGATGTGGTAGGAATATGGAATTAGTGTAGGATTAGTATTAATGGGTGGTTGATGATCGGCACAGACTCGGTGGGCCGAAGGGCCTGTTTCAGTGCTGTATCTCTGTAACTGTAACTGAGTATTGCAGCATTCAGTCTGCTTCCGGTGATCCCTTCACTTTCACATTAATCCTTGGAGCCTTGCCACTATAGTATGAGCTGCTATTTGCAAGTGCAAGTATCATGGTCTGCTGGTGGAGCCTTCACTTCATGGAGGCGGGGGTCTCACCCTCCACTATGTCGGTGCTTCCTGATAAATAATGGATGCAGTAACATTGGCAGGGATCGTGTAAGTGCACAGCCTGGGTTGCTCAGTACTTTGCGCTGAAGCTGGCTTTAAGTAGGTTAATAAAATTCGTCGACATTATTTAGTACTACTATCCCTGTGATGTGCTGCGAAGTGACACTTGATAAAGAATTCAGGTTCAGTCACGCAGTGAAAAGTTTTTAAAAATTCAGGTCATTTTAGAAATGCACAGCAGACAAATATACTCGACCATCACAAGTTATCTTTCCCAGGAGACTCTTCTATATACAGGGACCACACGACAAAGGAAATACTTAACAATTTCAAACCACGAACATAGTGGGGCATTTTTTTTAAATGGAAAATCGTGAGCGCTCATTGAAATTCTCATTGCGTGCTCCTGAAGTGTGAGGCTGTGTGTCGGGGGCACTGTCGATTTTTATTTACCCTGGTGAGAACTCAGCCACTCTCTCGATGGTCCAGAAGCCAAAACAATCCCTGTTTTGTTTACTCGGGTATGTGCAGAGGTAGCTCACTTCTGCCAGGGCGGTATTAGAAAGGAGAGAGGCTGTAAGTAACATTTGGCATGACTACCCCTAGATTAGGTAAGGGGAATATTTCCACTTACCCCCGTCCTCATCACTATCCAGAGGGCTGCTGGAAAGTGCATGTACAAAATCAGAGGATTGGGCTCCATAGCTTTACTGCAGGGAATGTGCAGATAACCATTTTTTTTTAAATGTATGCTATCGCGTGCATAAGCTTGCAAAAGCCACAGAGGCCCGTTTTCAGCCGAGTGATCACTTAATCAGTTGAAAGGAAAAGCTCTGACGCTTTAAAATCCTTTGTGTGCAATAAAAAATGTCAGTTTGATGAAACAAGCCACTTTAATATTGTTCATAGAGCAATCGGGGTGGCGAGCCCACAACAAATTGATCTTCTGATTCTGTAATCATTACCAATATTAAGTTATTGACAAATTTACCAGTTCCTTTCCCTGCTGCTTTAACTTAACAGGTCACAGATGACGCAATATCACGAGCATACTATTATCGTCTCACAGCTTAAGAGCGCTGAAACCTTGAACATATCCACAATACAATCTCAAACTGTTCAAATATAAATGTTCTCATGAAGAGTCACTGACCTGAAACATTAACACTGCTTCTCTCTCCAGAGATGCTGCCAGACCTGTTGAGTATTTCCAGCATACGGACCAGGTGCTGGAAGGGGGAATTAGAATGGGCGACCAGATTTTTCAGCCAGCACAGACACGATGGCCTGAATAGCCTTCTTCTGTGCTGTAATTTTTCTATGATTTTATGGTCTACACTCAGAAAAGATAGAGAAGGAAAAAAGGGAGGTGTGGTGGCAGCCTTAATTAGGGAAAACATTGCAGTGCTGGAAAGGGAGGATGTTCTTGAAGGGGCAAGGACAGAATCTATTTGGTTAGAGTTGAAGAGAAAAAAGTATATGATCACGCCACTAAAGGTATTCTATAGGCCTCCAAATAGTGTCATGCAGGCCCCCAACTGCCAAGAATGAGGCATGTTAATGTTGTCATTTGAACATTGATTTTAAATTGTTGCTGGAGTGAAGAAAGGAACTTGTTAAAAAAGCACCACTTAGCTGGAAGGGCATTTGCATACTAACAGACAGTGCTTGTGGAGACAAAGGGGCTATTCCCTGGTGCACTTAACCCACAATGGATTTTGATCACCAGACATTGAAGTTATAAGGAAGACCATTTCTGAGACTGCTAAGGTGATACAATCCACAAAAGCCAGGACTAGTCAAACCAGATGGTCACATGACTAACTGGCTGGTCCAGGGTTTTTTGAAATAGCCACAGAGAGTTTGAATTGAGAAAGACTGTTAGCTCCTGGACTGAGAAGATCTCTCCTGTCTGCTCCCATCTCTTTCTCACGGAACTCCAAACTCACCGAAGACACGTGAACCTCAAGAGAGAAAAGTCTCCTACATCAAACAAGGTTTAAGAAGAATACTGGGCACCAACGAAAAGCAAGAGCTACCTACAATCAAGGACTCTACAGAAAGCTTTAAGAACAGTAACCAAAACCATCTTCCGATATTGCCTCAAACATTTCCACTTTATTTCATCTGCTCTTTTCTGTCTCTATCTGCATGTGTGTCGGTGCCTCATGTATCCGTAGGCATTAACTGAATTAGAGTTTAAGTTTAATAAAGTTCAACCTTTTTTCTTTACACCTAAGAAAACCAGTTGGCGGGTTCCTTTGCCTTATAATTGGAAAGCAGTAAACAAGGATTCACTAAGGGGGAGCTAAAAAAAAAAAGTGAGTTAAAAATAAAACCCTGTTATGGTAAGACCAGGTGAAGGCTGAGAGGGTACCCTAGACCCCTATCTCACCAGGTTGTAATAATAATGAGAGAGAGATAGAGGAGCAAATCTGCAGGGAAATCAAAGAGATGTGCAAGAACTGTAGAGTGGTGATATTGGGGACTTCAATTGTTCAAATATCAATTGAGATAATTTTACAGGAAAGGGTAAGGAGGGGGAGGAATTTCTAAAATGTGTTCAGGAGAACGGCCTCGATCAGTCTGTTCTCAGACCAACTAGAAAAGAGGCATTGCTGGATCCAGTGCTGGGAAATGAGGTGGGCCAAGTGGACCAAGTGTCTGTGGGGGAGCACTTGGGTAAGAGTGATCATCATATCATAAGGTTTAGACAATTAATGCAGAAAAGCAAGGAACAACATAAGGTAGAATGTCCAGATTGGAAGAGAGCTAATTTCAATGTGATGAGAAGGGATCTAGACAGGGTAGAATGGAACTAAACATTGCCAGAAAGAGCTGTATCGGAACAATTAGTTATCTTTAAGGTTGAGAAGCTTCAGGTACAGGCTAGGAACATTCCAATAAGGGTGGAATCATGAACAGGGCTCCTTGGTTGATGAGGGAGATACGGATGATGATGAAACAAAAAAAGAGGGTGTATGATGCATGTCAGGTGAACTCATCAAGTGAGAAACAGGTCATACACAGTAAGTTGAGAGGGGAGGTGAAGAGGAAAATAAGATTGACAAAAAGAGAGAACATGAGAATAGAATGGCAGTTGTTACGACCGGGTGAGGAAGGGGTCTCAGGCTCCCTGCTTTCCCCTTTCCTGCTTTGGCCATAACAGGGTTTATCTTTTAAAACACAGTGAATTTAGCTTACCGCCTCAGTGAGCCTTTTGCTCACTGCACTCTAATTGTAATTGCAAATGAACCAATCAGGCAGGTTTTCTTAGGTTTAAACAAGAAAGATTTAAGTTTATTAGCCTTAACCAGGCTAGCATGCAGACAAGAGAAACAAACACATAAATAGATATAGAGGGGGAGAAATAATTGGTGGAAGGGGTGCGGGGTTGCAGTAGAATTCGTAATAATGGAAATGCAGTTAATGGGTGGAAATGTCCATGATAAAAACTGAAGCCTTGGAGTTCTCACTGGGGCCCAGTGAACAAGTTCCAACTTGCTTCTCTGGTACCAGAAGGCTGAAGAAGTTCTCTGTCTTGAAGCTGAAGCTGCTACCGTGGGTCCCTGGGACTTTGCTAGAGAGAGAGAGACAGGGAGGAACCTTCCTCCTGTTTTGTCTTCAAATTGCAGATTGTTACCTTTCTGTGTGGCACAATTCAAACAGTCCCCAGTCTGGCCAGCAGGGAAGTCATGTGACCATCTCTTTGTTTGAAATAGCAACTTCTCAGAGGGTTGCTGGACTTCAGAGTCTTTAGACACTCGGTTGTGGGGGGCGGGGGGGAGGTGGTGCGCGCAGAGGTTGGAGGTTTGTCTCTTACAAAGTCAATGGTGATCAGTGTCTTTTGACCATAGAGTTATGTAACACAAAAACAGGCCTTTGGCCCACCATGTCCGTGCCGGCCATCAAGCCTGTCTATTCTAATCCCATTTTCCAGCACTTGGCCCGTAGCCTTGTATACTGTGGCGTTTTAAGTGCACATCTAAATATTTCTTAAATGTTGTGAGGGTTCCTGCCTCTACCACTCCTTCAGGCAGTGTGTTCCAGACTCCAACCACCCTCTGGGTGAAAAAAAATCCCTCAAATTCCCTCTAAACATCCTGCCCCTTACCTTAAATCTATGCCCCTTGGTTATTGACACATACGCTAAGGGAAAACATTTCTTCCTATCCTATCTATGCCCCTCATAATTTTGTATATCTCAATCAGGACCCCCTCAGCCTTCTCTGCTCTAAGGAATATAACCTTAGCCTATCCAATCTCTCTTCATAGCTGAAATGCTCAAGCCCAGGCAACATCCTGGTGAATCTCCTCTGCACCCTCTCCAGTGCAATCACATCCTTCTTATAGTCTGGCAACCAGAACTGTGACCAGGACTCCAGCTGTGGCGTAACTGCATTTTATGCAGCTCCATCATAACCTCCCTGCTCTTATATTCTATGCCTCGGCTAATAAAGGCAAGTATCCCATATGCCTTCCTAACCACCTGTGCTGCTGCCTTCAGTGATCTATGGACAAGTACACCAAGGTCGCTCTGACCCTCTGTACTTCCTAGGGTCCTAACAGCCATTGTATATTCCCTTGACTTGTTAGTCCTCCCAAAATGCATCACCTCACAATTCTCAGGATTAAATTCCATTTGCCACTGCTCTGCCCATCTTACCAGCCCATCCATATCGTCCTGTAATCTAAGGCTTTCCTCCTCACCAATTTTTGTGTCATCTGTGAACTTACTGATCATACCTCCTATATTCTCGTCTAAATCATTAATGTACACTACAAACAGCAAGGGTCCCAGCACCGATCCCTGTGGGTACAACACTGGTCACCGGCTTCCAATCGCAAAAAGAACCCTCGACCATCACCCTCTGCCTCCTGCCACTAAGCCAATTTTGTATCCAATTTGCCAAATTACCCTGGATCCCATGGGCTCTTACCTTCTTGACCAATCTCCCATGCGGGACCTTATCAAAAGCCTTATTGAAGTCCATGTAGACTACATCAAACTGCTTTACCCGCATCTACACACCTAGTCACCTCCTCAGAAAATTCAGTCAAATTGGTTAGACACGATCTCCCCCTGACAAAGTCATGCTGACTATCCTTGATTAATTCCTGCCTCTCCAAGTGGAGATTAATCCTGTCCCTCAAAATTTTTTCCAATAGTTTCCTTATGACTGATGTTAGATTCACTGGCCTGTAATTATCTGGTTTATCCCTACTACCCTTCTTAAATAATGGTGCCACATTCACTGTCCTCCAGTCCTCTGGATCTTCACCTGTGGCCAGAAAGGATTTGAACATTTGTGTCATGGCCCCTGCAATCTCCTCCCTTGCCTCACATTGCAGCCTGGGATACATCTCATCTGGGCCTGGGGATCATCACTAGTGACAAAACCCATCTCGCTAATTGAATCAGGGAGCATTGCCATTGTGTCTCTATTCAACTGTCTCTCAGAATGCAAATGTGCAACCATATTTTTAGCTGGTCTACTCTGTGGTCCTTTTAAACAAGTTATGTTCAATGTTCAGTAAAAAAGGTTCAAGTAGTGTTCCATATGACGAAATTAATATGTTTTCATTTGGTAGGTGTGATTTCTGTCACACAGTCAACATGAAAGGGAAACCAAGGATCTTTTTTTTATTCATTCATGGGATGTGGGCATCGCTGGCCAGGCCAGCATTTGTTGCCCATCCCTAATTGCCCTTGAGAAGGTGGTGGTGAGCTGCCTTCTTGAACCGCTGCAGTCCATGTGGGGTAGGTACACCCACAGTGCTGTTAGGAAGGGAGTTCCAGGATTTTGACCCAGCGACAGTGAAGGAATGGCGATATAGTTCCAAGTCAGGATGGAGTGTGGCTTAGAGGGGAATTTGCAGGTGGTAGTATTCCCATGCATTTGCTGCCCTTATCCTTCTAGTTGGTAGAGGTCGCGGGTTTGGAAGGTGCTGTCTGAGGAGCCTTGGTGCATTGCTGCAGTGCATCTTATAGATGGTACACACTGCTGCCACTGTGCATCGGTGGTGAAGGAAGTGAATGTTTGTAGATGGGGTGCCAATCAAGTGAGCTGCTTTGTCCTGGATGGTGTCAAGCTTCTTGAGTGTTGTTGGAGCTGCACCCATCCAGGCAAGTGGAGAGTATTCCATCACATTCCTGACTTGTGCCTTGTAGATGGTGGAAAGGCTTTGGGGAGTCAGGAGGTGAGTAACTCGCCTCAGGATTCCTAGCCTCTGACATGCTGTTGTAGCCACAGTATTTATATGGCTATTCCAGTTCAGTTTCTGGTCAATGGTAACCCCTAGGATGTTGATAGTGGGGGATTCAGTGATGGTAATGCCGTTGAATGTCAAGGGGAGATGGTTAGATTCTCTCTTGTTGGAGATGGTCATTGCCTGGCACTTGTGTGGCGCGAATGTTACTTGCCACTTATCAGCCCAAGCCTGGATGTTGTCCAGGTCTTGCTGCATTACCACATGCAAATAGTAAGCGAGTTATAAGAGGGGCCTATTCAAGACAGAGAGGGTAATATATGCTTCGAAGTGCAGGGCAAGGCTACTATTCTTAATGAGTACTTTGTATCAATGTTTACTAAGGAAATCGAGGCTGACAGAATATCAGTAGAAATAGAGAGAGTAGAAGCAATGGACAGGATAACATTTGAGAGGGAGGAGTTATTAAAAAGGCTGACTATGCTTAGGGTAGATAAATCACCTGGTCTGGATGACTCCTGCATCCCAGGTTGCTAAAGGAAGTGTGGATGGAGATAGTGGAAGGGCTTGCCATAATTGCCCAATCTTTCCTGGATATGGAGGAGGTGCCTGAGGATTTGAGAGTGGTAAATGTGACACCCTTATTTAAGAAAGGGTGTAAGAACAGTCCTAGAAACTACAGCTAATTAGTTTAACAGCAGTGGTGGGTAAGGTTATAGAAACAATAATCAGGGAAAATATCAAAGGACACTTTGATATTAGGGCGGCACAGTGGCGCAGTGGTTAGCACCGCAGCCTCACAGCTCCAGCGACCCAGGTTCAATTCCGGGTACTGCCTGTGTGGAGTTTGCAAGTTCTCCCTGTGTCTGCGTGGGTTTCCTCCGGGTGCTCCGGTTTCCTCCCACATGCCAAAGACTTGCAGGTCGATAGGTAAATTGGCCATTAGAAATTGCCCCTAGTGTAGGTAGGTGGTAAGGAAAATGTGGGGATGTGATAGGACTATGGAATTAGTGTAGGATTAGTATAAATGGGTGGTTGATGGTCAGCACAGACTCGGTGGGCCGAAGGGCCTGTTTCAGTGCTGTATCTCTAAACTAAACTTGGAGAGGTTTGAGTTAATTAAGCATAGCCAGCATGGATTGGAAAAGGCAGATCATGCTTGACCAATCTAATTGAATTTTTTTGATGAAGTAACAGTGAAGGTTGATGAAGGGAATGTGGTGGATGATGATTATATGGATTTTAAGAAAGCATTTGATGAGGTACCACATAGAAAGCTGGTTAACAAAATTCAGACTCATGGAATAGAGGGGTCTGTCTTAATTTGGATAAAAAAATTGGCTTATGGACAGAAAACAGCAAGTCGTAGTGAATGGTTGCATTTCAGACTGGAGGATGGTAGACCGTGGCATTCCCTAAGAATCAGTGCTAGGACCACTGTTTGTTTTGCTATATATGAATGACTTGGATCTTGAAATACAGAGTAGAATCTCAAAATTTGCTGATGACACCAAACCTGGAGGAGTGGCCAACAGTGAGGATGATATGAACCACCTGCAACAGGACATAGATAGGCTAGCAGAATGGGCAGCGAGATGGCAGATGGAATTTAATACTGACAAGTGTGAGGTGATGCATTTGGCAGAACGAATAGGGAAAGGCAATATATACTTAATGGCACAGTTCTAAAGAGTGTGCAGGAACAGAGGGACCTGGGGGTGCATGTGTATCGATCTTTGAAGGTGGCAGGACATATTGAGAGAGTGGCTAGTAAAGATTCTGGGATCTTGGGTTTCATTAATATAGGCATTGAGTACAAAAGTGAGGAAGCAATGCTGAACCTTTATAAAGCTCTGGTTATGCCCCAACTGGAGTAATGCATCCAGTTCTGGTCACCACATTTCAGGAAGTGGGGGAGGGTCCTTGAGAGGGTGCAGAGGAGATTTACAAGAATGTTTCTAGGGATGGGGGATTTCAGTTACAAGGTTAGATTGGGAAAGTTGGGTTTGCTCTCCTCAGAACAAAGGTGATTGGGGGGAGATTTAATAGAAGTGTACAAGATTATGATAGGCTTACATGAGTTAAATGAGGACAAACTGTTCCCATTAACAAATGGTACAAGGACTAGGGGAAACAGATTGAAAATTTTGGGAAAAAGGTGCAGGGGGAATATGAGGAAGCACTTTTTTTACACAGCAGGTGGTAATGACTGAAACTCGCTGCCCACAAGGGTAGTGGAAGCAGAGACAATCAATGACTTCAGGAGGAAGTTGGATGGCTGCTTGAGAGAAATAGACTTTCAGGGCTATGGTGATTGAGCCAGGGAGTGGGACTGACTGCATTGCTCTGTGGAGATGCAGCATGGACCCGATGGGCTGACTGGCCTCCTTCTGTACCGTAAATGACTCTGTCGGTCTATTATTCTTAATCTTGGCGAAGTTATTAAAATGCAAACAACCTTTCTGGACATATCTTTGAGAAGTCATTAAAATGCAAATCACCCTTCCTGTGGTAATGGCTGCATTTCTCCAAATAATTAAAAAACAACTGAGTTCACAATACTGTTGTGGACTCTTTGACTCCAAGCTTGAAGTCCAGAAAATAGGTGTGAAAAGATCTATTTTATCAATATGTTATGTGGATGAGTGATACCCAGACTCCATTGTCTGACAATAGCCTAACCATCAGAAACTAGAAATGAGGACAATGGAAAGAGATGTCATATGACAGAAGCTAGGTTTCTGATAAGACACATTTTGGGCAGAGAGAAAAGGAAAAACACCTTTGCCAATGAAGAGAAAAGACTCTGCCTACGAACACCAGCTTTATGTAGGCAGAGACTTGAGTTGGCCTTGAACTCTCCACCTGAAGAACTGTATCAGAGCTTTGCCATTGAGCCTTAACTGGAGTGTAACAAAAGAAATCTGCTCTTGCGAACATAAAACAACAGTGAATCCATCCTCCTCAGTCTCCAGTGCTTTTCTTCAGTGGATGATAAAGATTTACAGGCCTGCATCGTTTCAAGTCTTCACCCAGGAAAAAGCAAGTATAACAGAGAACTCTTGAAATCACAAGACCTAAGCATATTCTACTTTTATAATCATAATCTTTTCTTGAGTGTGTGTGTATCTGTATGAATGTAAGAGTGGATGTAGTTGCATATATATTTGGGTGTTGAACAATAAACATTTATCTTTTAAAACTTATGAGTAAACTTGTCATTTGTCTGTTCCTAACAATTAAAGCACTCAGGGGCACTTTTTAAAACATACTGTCGTTAGTCAGTCAGGATTTGAAAAGGGAGAGCCATCCCTATCATCTCCCCCCTGTCCGTATCAATGGAAAATCCAGATCTGTGAGTTGAGGGACCCATGTGACATGGTGCTCTTTTACATCCAGGCCAGGCTTTGAATCCAGACCAGACTAATGAAATGAAAATCTCCTGTCTGCTAGTTGTATGGTTTTTTCTTTAATGTGAAATTGGTACTGGCTGTCTCATTCCTGTTTCTGATGGCTATGAATCCAGAAAACTGTTCACAATTCAGGTATAATTTGAAAAATATTGCACTCGTACACTTGGGGTACTCGTCTGTGGCTGGGAATGAAAGCAAACTGGGGGAGACATACAACAGATGGGCTCTGTTCCTTGTGTGAAAAACAGACGACCGTCAATTGAAAGTCTGGTGGAATTAAACTGCAGGCAGACCTTTTATATGGGAGCCCAACATCCCCAAGAAAACAGGCTGTTTAGTTACACAAGTTGGGATGCTATGCCTGTTCTGATTGCAGTTTTCAAAGAGAAATGGATGGAGCATGCACAGTGCATGCTATTCCCATTTCTGCAGGAACTGACAAAACTTTAAAGGCACCACCTAACCATAGAACCGGCTGACTTTCCGACAGAGGAAACTGGGGAGCTGCAAATGAAGATTCCTGTTTGGCACTTGTTGCCCACTGACAAAATGTTAATAAACCAGAAGTGTTTTGGGCCTCCTGACTACTGCTTTGGGTAGACATGGTGGGTGCATGGTCATTACCATGTCCATTGTCTCCCCAACTGAAAGTCTCCCCCCTCAACCTGTTGTGCCAAAGGAGCGGAACTGTTGCTCGGCCTCTTGTCTTGTAGTTAGAATATGGAGCTCACTACCACAAAGAACAGTTGAGGTAAATAGCATAGATACATTTGAAGGGAAGCTAGATAAACACATGAGGGAGAAAGGAATAGCAGGATATGCTGGTCAGCTTAGATGAGGAAAGGAGGTGAAAGGAGGAGCATAAATAATGGCATAGACCAGTTTTTAAAAATTCATTCATGGGATGTGAGTTTCGCTGGCTAGACCAGCATTTATTGCCCATCCCTAATTGCCCTTGAGAAGGTGGTGATGAGCTGCCTTGAACAGCTGCAGTCCATGTGGGGTAGAGAGGGAGTTCCAAGATTTTGACCCAGCGACAGTGAAGGATCGGTGATACAATTCCAAGTCAGGATGGTGTGTGGCTTGGAGGGGAACTTGCAGGTGGTGGTGTTCCCAACCATTTACTGCCCTGTCCTTCTAGGTGGTAGAGGTCATGGGTTTGGAAGGTGCTGTTTAAGGAGCTTTGGTGCGTTGCTGCAGTGCATCTTATAGATGGTACACACTTGCTGCCACTGTGTGTCGGCGATGGAGGGAGTGAATGTTTGTAGATAGGTTGCCAATCAAGTGGGATGCTTTGTTCTGGATGGTGTCAAGTTTCTTGAGTGTTGTTGGAGCTGCACCCATCCAGGCAAGTGGAGAGTATTCCATCACACTCCTGACTTGTGCCTTGTAGATGGTGGAAAGACTTTGGGGAGTCAGGAGGTGAGTTACTCGCCTCAGGATTCCTAGCCTCTGACCTGCTGTTGTCGCCATAGTATTTGTATGGCTACTCCAGTTCAGTTTCTGGTCAATGGTAACTCCCAGGATGTTGATAGTGGGGGATTCAGCGATGGTAATGCCATTGAATGTCAAGGGGAGATGGTTAGATTGGGCCAAATGGCCTGTTTCTGTGCTGTAAACTATATGTAATCTTTGACTTAGGAGTGCTTGAGAGTTACATTGGTTGCCCTAAGTGGGAAACCATTCCATTCTGCAGCACCAAGATGTCCCCTAATGACCAGCACCTCTCACCTTGATGACCAAAAACATTTTCTTTTGCTTAAAACAAATGGCACAACTCTGAAACTAATGGTCTCTTGCAGTGTCCGTTGATAATATGCATGTTTCTTTTCTGGTGATTCCAGAGCAGCAGAGAAGGGACTGTTGTCGTCCTCAAAGTGTTAATAGTCACACACAGTGCTTTAAAAGTAATATGGTTTTTTATAAACATGGACACATTCAGTGATGCAATAGTACATGACTCACTTAGTATTCAAATAACCCTCCCAGCGGAACACCACAAAGGAGCAAAATTTTTCAACAGAGGGTATGGTGAAGGTCATAAATTTACAGACATTTGGGTGAGAACATTGCATCTTTTAGATTGTCAAACATGATGTGACTCTGGACTTTTTAATGTAACTTAGGCAGCAGCCTTTCACTATTCCATGTGTGCAGATGTGAAATGTTTCACATGACCTGAGTTACTGGGAAACAGGTACTTTCCCAGTCCGGCTATACCGTGTACAAGAACCCTCATGAGTAAAGCAAGGGACTGCCCCTTTTGCACTATAACCTCTTTGAGATGCATAGCCTGAGATAGAAAATGAACAATAACTGGGGGGAAAACACCATAAAAGAAGTTGAATGCTGACTTAGTACTGGAAGACATTAATCACTGTGACTATTTCTAATCTCATGACCATAACATTTAAGAGTAGCGATCAGAGGACAGGATGTCACTTCTGAACTCAACATGAGAATTTTACCTTCTTTTTAAGCTGACGTCTCCGCTGCAAATGGCTTTAGTGGGTAACACACTGCATTATGCGTGACACTGAGACCTAGGAAAGTAGGCAGTCGCTAGGACCAATTCCTGGTCTATGCTGAGTTAACTGATCTTAGCTCGGCTAACATTTTGGCTGCCCAGTGAGCATTGGAATTGGAAAGCTGGAGGAGAATCGAAAATCCCATTTTCAGGCAAGTCGAACCTTCAAAGTCTATTGCGCACCCAGTGTCTGGAGAGGTTCTCATCAACAGTAACTGCTCAAACCATAATATTTGAGATAGTGGTTGGTGTGGGTGGTGGTGGACAAGGCTGCAGAAAAGCACACAATAAAGCAAAATGGAGTTGAAATGAATAATATTTTACTGTTTTAGGATTTGAAAGAAGGTACTGCTGAAATAGTTGCCTTCACAGTTAATTAGTAACTCAACTGTAACAGTTTAATGGCATTTACTCACAGAAATGCGCAGCTGAGTTTTCATCCTGAGGCAGAGCTGAGTTTGGAGGTGGGCGTGCCAGCAATTTCTCGCTACTGGCTGGTGTGCTGCTCCACTGACATCTTCCAGCCTTCTGGCCTATTTCCAGGGAGGCGGCTTCTGGGGGCGGGGGTGGGGGGGGGGTGGTGATGTCTACCTGCCCGCCAGCGGCAGGTAGCCAGTTAAGCCAATAAAAGTGCCAATTGAGGGCACTCTTCACACACTGTCTGACTCTTCCAGACAGAGGGCGGGCCTCCAATGTGGCTACAGCCCATATTTAGAATGGTGGCAGCCTCCCAGTGGCAGGACAGGGGCCAGTGATGCACCCTGTAAAGCAGCCCAGCATGGATCTGCTGGGCTGTGAAGGCCACGGTCACAGGCCATCCTGTAGAGATGCTCCCCCCGCTCCGCAGTGATGGCTTGGCAGCTGTGGACACAGTATATTTGTACAATTTACAAATCTTCAGAGGTCGCCTCCATTTTGAGGCACCCTTGTGCCCCACCTACAGCGGCAGCACCACCTTTCCCGCTGGGGCTGCTGTCCGCCCAGAGCCTCAGGCGCTCCCATTGGTTTTCCCAGCTGCAGAGCCCGCCCGCCTTCCTTAATTGGATGGGGGTCCTAGAGGCGGTCTCTTGATTGACCGCCTCCTCAAAAATCTCCTCCAGGGTCCCACCTCGGCCAGGGTTCCCGACGTGGAATTCAGCCTGACATTGGGATCAGGAACCTGGAACTAGAATTGAGCCTGTGGTCTGTAATGGATATACGGGAGGGAATAGAAGGTGGTCATGAAAGGTCAGAAGTACCAGGTGAATTCTTTCAGTTGAGAATTGCCCATCTGAACAGCAATTAAAAGGGTCTGTTGGAACAGTGTCCAGTACTCGTCCGAGTAATTGGTATAAAGCTATAATTATGGGTCAAGAACCAAAGTATTGGCAGTCAGAAAATTTAGTGTAAATATGCCTCACTCTATTATAATTTGATGTGTCTCAGAGGTAATCCAAATCTCAGCTCCTTGCCTTCCCAGTTACATATTGCACTATTCTTGTGGAGTTAACTCCAGAATGTTATTCAATAAAATGGAACTTGCTCAGCTTTTGATGACTATGTTGCAATGAGGTTGTAGTATGTTGCAAAAGGCAGGGACAGACCGGAATAACTTTTACCAATAATTCTGTGGGAATACTAAATTACAATGTTCAATAATCCATCGCCACTTCCAGTAAAACATCTTTGAAAGACAGCAATAATTTTAATAATACCCTCAAATGAATTCTGGCATGTGGTATTTATTTTATTGTCACAGTGTGGCACCTTCACTGTCTGATAGGACAAGTGATCATTATAGGGCGAGCAATTTACTGCTTATTTGGGTATCAAACTGCTCATTGCTGAACAGGAATATCAAACTAGCCCCTGTGCTTGTGCCAAGGGAGCTGCCTACTTCCTATTATTTGGTAAAGAAACAGAAAAGTGTATCTGAGTGGTCCTTTGAGAATGACTGAAGATGGGCCAATCCCTTTGGCTCTGTGTGGTGTACAGCTGAGGCTCTACTTTTACACAGGAGCAGGCTTGGAAAAGGAATGAAAAGCGAATCAGTCCTCAAGCACTGAGCACTTTGCAACTTCTCCGATGGTTTGATGGGAAAATGAGCTCTACAAGCAAAGAAAACCTTTTATTATTTTAACTCTGGGTGGGCGGGTGGCATGGTGAGTTGCAAATCAGGCCCTGGGGCTCATTTGCACACTTCCAGCCAATATCCTGCTGGAATGGGGAGGATGCTGGCAGGAAGTGGCTGCCAGCACTGTGGCAAAGTGGACTTCCCACTGACATGCAGGTAGGTGTGGAGGAGGGATTTCTGGTTGTCAGAGGGAAAGGCAGAGAGGGATGTGTTCTGGGGCAGGGGAGGCCTAAACATTCCTGTGGGGGCTGGAAGAGCAGTTTAGCTCCTCCTGCCCTCTCCCCCCCACAAAAAAAAAAAGCTAAATGGTTTACCTTTCAAATCCTTTGCATGTCTCGAGCTTCTTCTGACCTGGTTCAACCTGATCGGAAACTTAGAAGTTTCCCCGTTCACGCCCCCAAAAGATTGGTCTGCATACTTAAAGAAGGAGCCTGCCAATTTTGGCTGGGTAGCTGAAAAGGCATAGTAATGTCTTTCTAATTGATTTCAGGCTATCTTTGTACCTTTTTTTAAATTATTCATGCCATTCAAGTTTTTAATTGCCGTTGTGGGAATTTCTCTACTGCTTTCCCCTGCTAGGCCAATGCCTACCTGTCAATGGGTCTATGACTAGTGCAGGATCAATATCTACCTATTAGCAGTAGCTCAGATCACAATGAATCACTCGGTTTTGTTAACCACTGCTCCCTATGGATGAGCATACAAACTAAAGGTTCAGTGCTAGAAAAGGAAATTCTTTTCAAATGGAAAAAAACATATTTTATATTGTAATGGGACTTGTGAATCATGCTCAATTTTCTCCCTTTACCTCAGTGGAACTATATCAAGGGCCAGAACATTGAGCACATAGCACGAATGGCTGGGACTGGAGCTGTAAGTCCTTTCCTGAGATCACAGCAACTAATCTCCTCCTTAGCCCTCTTTGGGAAGATGGATACATCTTCGACTCCAGTGTTGTCCTTTTGATTACCAACAATTTAAGTGACATCCTCCATTGAAGTGACATGATATCAGAAACAAAGACACCTCCTCCACAAAGATAGCCACAGCAATGAGGTACTGATCAGATCAGAGTAAGTCATCTCCCAAACCAGATAGTCCACTTTACAAAGACCTGCAGGTGACCACATGCCACATGTTAACATTCTGCAATAGGTACATTAATTGTGGCCCACGAAGGTTTTGGAAGGTCCTGTGAAGGAAGGAAATCCCCCACTCAGATCTCAAAAAAATCATCAGGTTTGAGGAGCATGCCTCACTGTGCAAAACCACCTGAAATCAGGAGTGATATAAGTGAAATTGGAGTTCCTGATTCCGTTAAAAAGGAGTCTGCTTATATCGACTTAAAATGGTAGTACTAAACAGAGTTAACATTTCCCCAAATTAACATTGGGGCAGTCACACCCGGTTTGGAGCAGCAGTCCTCACAAGACTAGAACAGACATATATGTGCCTTCCATGATTCTGCATGTTGTGAGGTACATTTTCGCCTTCACCGTGCTGGTGGTAATCTGACAGAGCAGATCACCCTCCCATTATACATCACAGCTATCGAAATCAATGGAATAGAAATCAATTGCATTTTATGGCAGGCAGGTAATCCACTTAGCTAGATTGTCAACCACGTGGCAAAGGGAAGAATGTACCCTGGCGAGTTTTCGATCTCAGCTAGGCTTTCAGAGAGAACAAAGGCATTGCTCCAGGCTCAATGAGGTAAATACAGTGGTCTTCATGAATGTATTCTAAAATGTATTCTAGAAATCAGTTCAAGGTCAGATTAGCCCGATGCCCAATTTCTTGATTAGAGAATGATGAACGTAATTAGGAAGAAAGGGATAACTAATAAACAGAGAGGGGAGAAAGTGTTAATTTTAAAGCTTTTTTTTGTGAATTTGTTTGAGGGAGAGGGTGGAATGATGTGAATGAATTGAATGATGTGAGGAGGATAACTCCCTAACATGAAGTTGATTCCGACCTTTGGATAATTACCGACCTATACCCATGGTGAAGAAGTACTGGTTCTGAGACCCCAGCCTCATTTACAATGAGCTGTGAGGCACCAAATCACTGGCTAATGCCAGGCTGTTCCTGGCCACCAATAAAGTAAATGTGGGAGTGGGTTGAGGTGATCGCAGAGTGGGGGCATCCTGGAACAGCAGTGGCCCTGATTATTTTAGTGGGGCCTCTTCCTCCTCTGGGCCCCACCAAAATAATTTCAAACTTACCTTGGCCGGGCCTCTTCAACTCTTATCACCCACTCGGAACAGTTCCAAGCAAAACTGGCAATTGTGGTCCAAAGACCCTGATTTACATGTAAAAAGGGGCCTACCACTTAAAACAGGTTGACCACCCAACAGTAGGTCCCTTTCAAAGTGGTACGAGCTGCATTGTTGAAGTTAAAGGGATGGTAAGGTCACTGACCCTATTCTGAGGTCGTTAGCACCATGCAGAGCCACTTCTAATCGACCCTTGTGAACCTGTCTCTAAACAGACAATCTCGGCCTGATCAGCTCGACACACTCTTAACACACCAACATATTAAATCATCAAACTACTTTGACAAAAAAAATGTTTTTTTTGGATCTTTCTATGCTTAAATCCTATTTTAAAGTAATCAGTGTTATAATAAGAAGGAAAATCAATTTGTTAGATAATGGAAAATATGTGGGATTGCAAACACTGAAATAACTCTCGGTGTCATGAACCATTCAGTGGGAGTTGTATCAGTTTCAACATTAACAATTCAGGCTAGTTTGCAGTTTTGTGGAGTTGGGTCAAGACTGTCCCATTTCATTTCCCAGCTGTCAAGAGAAGGGACCGATTTCAATGTCAAGAGCAAGAATTGAAAAGGTAGTGCTGGCCCACTGCAGCACCCAATCCATCTCCTACCAGGCACTGCCCCAACCTGGCAAATAATACCTCCCTATTGCAATGTAACACTTCAAACATGAAAACAACCCTCTCGAGCTACAAGCTTGTCTTCATTTGAATGCACATTGATTTCCACTTTAATTGGATAGCTCTTTCAAAGTGCTGGCACTGACATGATGGGCCAAATGGCCTCCTTCTGTGCTTTGTGATGACAAAATGGCAAAAATCAAGCCTCTCCATCGGTCAGTCTGAAGGCTAATCTTCCATTTTTAATGGTGGTCTAAAGATGTATGGGGTTTGGGAACAATGTTCGATGGAAATGGTGGATTCAGTGTGAATTGATACACCTTGAATTGTCTGTAGGGCACTTTCACATTCCACAGAATGTCTGATCCTGTTTCGAGGGAGTGGTCCACCCATTTTTCACTCTCTTGTGTCGGGGAGGCAGTTCCTACAGGGTTGTTGCTCTAATCCAGGAACCCGAGATTTTACAAAGTCGTGTTAGATGCAACTGGAAGGTTGTGTGAAAACTGACCATTTCAGTCTCCAAGTTTCTGGTAATTTTGCATAACTGCTATTGGGCTGGCAGCCAGTAAACTTATTTGTGTATTCTTTTAATACTGAAACTCTGCTGAGTAATCCAGGCTCAGCCAATGACTCCCATCCACGTAGTGAGAAGAGGAGCCCCTCCATGTACAACCACTGACTTCTTGGGTTGGATTTTATGTCCGCGTTGCAGCTTCCGGCGGCGGACCCAGAAGTGGCCGCCATTGTTGCTCGGCACTTGTGTGGCTGGCCCACTGCAATCATGTGGCATGTGGCCAATTATAATAATGGTGTAGTGCTCTGACCAATTACGCGACGGGGGCAGGGTTTGAGGTGCCGAATGCACCGTCGGATGACTCCGGAACAGGGGCTGGCGCCATATTTAAAGCCCTGCCAGCCCCGCTTTCTTTGCTGCCTTTGAATCATTCATTGTTTGCTGCTGAGACTGGTGCTGCAGTGACTCCTGGACCAACCCCCCAACCCCGCCTTTCTGACAAGGAAACTGCAGGACGGCTCAGGCAAGACACAGGGTAGCACCACAGTTTAGCGATGTCTCCCTGGAGATTCTCCTCCAGGCTGCAAGGGAAAGGCGACAGGTCCTCTTCCCCAGGGATGTCAAGAAGAGGTCCTCCCGCTTGACCAAGCAAGACTGGATGGAGATCACAGAGGAGGTCAGCAGCTGTGGGGTCAGCAGCTGTGGGGTCACCCTCGTCCAGTGCAGGAAGAGAGTCAATGACGACCTTCGCTCTGCCAAGGTGAGTGCTACACACCACTCTGCTTTTTGGGAATTGCATGTGACTATGCGGGAGTGTGCGTGACATGGCGAGGGAGGCACTACAAAGGCGCTGGCAAAGGGGAATAGGCATCAACACATCCTTCCAGATGTAGGGCAGCAGCTCGGGCACAGGCCACCTTCTTTCACAGCTCAGCCCCATTACCTCCCCTGAGAGTGGGCGGGAGCATGAGCCATATAGGAAACCCCAGCAGGGGATGAGGGGCTGTCACTAGCAGAACTGTCATGTAGCTCTTCCTGTGAAGACAAAATGGTCCATAATAATAGGGAGACTTCATGGACTGGTGGAGGAATTACTGACATCCAGCCTCTCTCAGCAGCTGAGAGTGAAGCACTGGAGTTGGTGGGGACCAGGGCAGATGCTCAATCGCAGATGGTGAGACTGGAGTCTCCACAGAAGAAAGTGAGGATTGTCTTCCATCAACATCCAGCGCATCTCTGAGATCCTCATAACTCATGGATATCATGACAAGATCTGCACTGCCTAACCCCACATGTCTGTGTTCTCTCATGCAGGTCGGCAACTGCAGGAGACTCAATACAAAGGGGACATCTGTCAACCTCTGAGGAGGATCAGCTGTCAGAGGAAGCATCGTCCCATGACTTTCCTGCCCCTTTCACCAGCGCAGATACTTTCACCTTGGTGGGTTTCCGTTCGGCTCTAGAAACAGGGTCACAAGCTGGTGAGAGCACCATACACACGCACCCGAGCAGCTGGCTGAGGCTGAGACAGCTGTGACCACTGACAGTCGGAGGACTGTGGGTGGCCAGGCCCATGCTGAGCCCCAAGTTGATGACGAGCCTCTGATGTTGACAGCACAGGGCATACTGGAGTTTCAGAGAGAGGTAAGGCAACATCCGGCAGAGGTGCCAGAGGCAATGCACAGCCATGAGTGGACGATGGAGGAGTCGATCCATGACATGAGTGCTGCCATGTCTCAGGCATGTGAGCACATGACTTCCTCCATGCGTAGGTTGGCGACCCTCATAGACAGCCACATTCCACAGATGAGCACAGACCTACACATCATTGCCTTGGCCATGAGCTCAGCACAGCAGTATCAAGACAAGAGAAGGACGAAGCCCCTGGAGTCTTCTCCAGCTCCTCGTCCTTCTCTGGTCAGCAGGGAGGTTCAAGTGAGCCTTGAAAGGGAGGAGGAGAGGCTGACCTCCACAGCTGGGGGCTCCCCTCAGGACGCTCTGAGTGTGGACAGTGGCTCCTCAGCCCCTCCACCAGTGAGCCCAGCTCCAGCAGCTGTGATGCTTGAGGAGAGTCCTGCACCTGTGCAGGAGGCCCTCAGGCAGTCAGGGCCCTCCAGACCTCAGGCAGCCAGAGGACAGCCGCCGAAGTCATACCAGGCCAAGGGGCAGCCTTTTCAGCAGCCTGCCTCCAGCCCAGCTGCTTGTCCAGGGGGTCACACTGTGTAGAAACACTCAAACATGTAAAAACAAACCACCTAGACACATTTGGCATTTAACGCGTGCTTGCAATTTGTTATTTGTTTTCTGCTATAACGTTTATTCACTTTTGATGTTGACATTCATGCCTTAATTGTGAGCTGCTGACTTCACTCTTCTCCCATTGTGGGCTGCCAGTCTAGGCTCAGCTCTCCTTTGGTAAGTGCCTCTGATGTGCCAGAGCGCGTGTGTGTTCTGGGTGCCCGGCACGGAACGCTAGCAGATGGGAGGTGACAGACTGAATGCTTTTAGGTAAGTTTTCATTGCTTTCACTCTGAGAGGCAGCATGGTGGCTAGAAGTGGTTAAGTATGAGACTGTCTCTTGTCTTCTGGCCCTCCCCCCGTCAATGGCACTGCACCACGCCTCAAGGGTCCACAAAGACAGGGTGTATGAGAGCCATGCCAGGTGATCAGCAGGCCTCCAGAGCGCTGTCCTTGCAGAGGCAAAGTTGCCCTGTCATCTTTGCCTTTGCTACTCCTCTTGGCTTACTCACTGATGGTCCTCGGTGCCCACCTTTACTGACAACCAATGCTTTGACCCGATAGTATGGCCACCGGACCCTTTCACTCAGCTGTAGGACACCCAAACCTTTCACCGAGCTGTATGGACACCCATGCTGACCACCCAAGACCAAACCCACCCATGTAGAATGCACAGCACTGCAGGCCAACAATGGCCTCCACTCCCCCCTCTTCCCCTATCCAGTGCTGTTCACGGCTGCCTTCCCATCATGACACTAATGCCTCACCTCAGTGCTACCAGATTTCACGGGCTGGGGATCCGAAGGCACGCGAGGCTGCCTATCATCAACTTAATTCCAACCCCCCCCCCCCCCCATTGAATCACGAGCAATTGTATTCAAATGTATTTAAACTAACTGTTCAGCAATTCAAATGGCAGTCCCATCGCATCGGGTTGGTGACAATGCGTTTGTGCTTTCCCGCCACAGACTAAATCCAAACCCGACGCCACGATGCCGATATCCATGTGGATGTGACCTTTACTGTTCTCTGGCAACCCCCCCACACCTCCATTCCTGCTTCAAATTGCCTCACTAAATTCCGCCCCATATATGCATGCTTTGTAAATGCATGTGGCATACATTAAGGCCTTGCCTTTAACACCCGCATAGCGGTAACTATGAGGACTTACCCACTTCTTTCCTGCCCTGACTTGACCAAGTAGAATTTTTATTTGCAGGCTACAAAGACACCTGTCCCACGTCAGTGGGATCCTCTTTAAAAATGCAGATCCGGCTTCGATGACATCATAGCTAGTTGTGAAGCAGAATATTTATTTACTATTTAACAAAATCGCAGCAATTTCATACTTCCTTACATTGGATTTAATTTTAAATGTTGTCAAGTAAACATACAATGCTGAATGAGGATTTTTTAATTAATTGGCTGGAAACCCGCATTAAACTTTTAAAAAAGAAAGCTGGAATCCTACATTTAACTTTTAAAAAACTGGCAGCTAAGATAGCCACCACAATTTGCATTGAAATACCTCACATTCCAGGACATCGAAGTGGAAACTCATGTCTAAAAAGCTCCCATCCAGGACAATGGCTTGAACAGTCGAGTAAATTATCTAGGATCACCTTCATTAGCAGATCATTCAAAGCCATCTTGGAGCATTCACTAGTGGCGACATACCTCCAGGGGTAAACATTGAAACAATACAACCTGAGAGAGATTTGGATTCTTGGACTTTGGATGTTGTTCAAGAAAAAGAAGAGTACAGAGAGAACCATGTGACAGTCTCCCCAGTCTGTGTGAACTTGGAGTTTTTTGTTACACACAGCAGACAAGCTTTGAGAGCTAACCAGTGCAAGACCCGGTGGGGCTGTGTGTGTGTGTGTCTCTCTCTCTCTTTCTCTCTCTCCAGGTAAGATCGCAAATTTCAAAACCTTTCTGTGACTGCGGAACATCCAAGTCTACCATTGCCGCAGACAGAGACCCCGGGGGAGAAAGCCACCTTCATCACTGTATCCACGAAAACCCTAAACCAGGTGGACCAGCTGAAAATGCACTCCTACCAGCCAGAGACTTCAGAACCATGAACTCAGCCGGAAGACAACTGAAGCACCAGACCCCACAGACTGTACATTATTTTTATTTGTTCTGGACTCGTATCCAACTAAACTTTATCATCACGCTGTAACCTATTTGTGTGTGTGTGATTCTCTTATTTGCATGGGTGTGAAAGTTGGAGCATAGTTTATTATTTTCACTTAGATCAAGATTTGATTTTAAGTTCAATAAACTAACCTCCTTCTTGTTTAAACGCAAGAAAACCTTTTGATTCTTTTATGATCACAGCACATAAAGGGTTAAACACACACTGAATTCGTAAGAACATCTTCTGTTTAAAAAGGAATAAACCCACTTGCGGTCAAACAAGAAGCGGGACAAGAGGGGAGCCTTTTGACCCCTCCTCACCTGATCGTAACAATGTAGACAGGAGAAGTGCAGACCAAGGTATATCATTCTACTATACAACATACAAAAGTTTGCGTATTTCAAGAGGACTCTGCCATGGATATTATTATATTATTCTTAGCAGGCTATTAGTTGTTTTAAACTACAAGTCCTGCACTTTTAATAGCATCTTTTCATTTAATTTATGGATGCTGGGATAACATTCTTTTGTTTTCTTTCACTGGACAGCATCAGGCGATGGAGCAGTATGACATCCTAGCTCTGGCAGCGTCCCACGGCCGGACCGACTTTGAATGATGGCAACGAGGCTGTGATGCTTTCCGTGGCCAAATGGCTTGATGTTGCTCATGGTCTAAGCTTATATGTAGAAAATGGCCACATAGCGAGGTACTGGATGGCTGCTAACACTGAAGAAATCATACCTCAACATGAATTACTACCTTGAGGACAGGCTAAATTGGAAAAAAGTCGCATACTTATCCTTTACTTACACAAAACATTAATGCACGTTAATGAATTTCATTGTGTACCCCTAAGGAATTTGTGTGTGTTGTCAGTCATTCTTCAGTTCCAATAAGAGTTTAACGCCAAAGCCGAGAATGCTGAGAATTCTGCTTTCCTCCAATTCTTGCACATTTCCTTTGCCCCACCATTGGTGGCTGTTACTTCAGCCGTCTAGGCCCTAAGCATCGGAATTCCTTTCCTAAGCCTTTCCACCTCACCACCTCTCTCTCCTCCTTTAAAACACTCCTTAAAACCTACCTCGACAACCGAGCTTTTGGTCACCTGTTTTAAGATCTCCTTATGTGACTCAGTGTCAAATTTTGTCTGATTATGTTCCTGTGACTGTTTACTACATTAAATGCACTCTGTACATGCAAGCTGTTGTTTCTTCAGAGCTGTTTCTACATTGTGCTCAGTGGGCATTGCGAACTGCCTGATTCCAGACTGTGGGTACTCCACAGCTGCCAGCAATCCCAGAGTAAATTTGCCAGGGCTGGCTGCCAGGGGTCTAGGTTTAAAAAAAAATCACTTGTTTCATCTTGTTAAAACGCAGGGTGCCAAGGCAAATTCCTCAAATAGTAGAAGACGTGCATATATCTGCCAAGTATTCCGTCAGTGTACCTGTAAACACTCACAAGCTGTGCTGCCAAGAACCACCTGTTTGCAGATGTCATTAAAGATGTGGAAAACCTCTCACCTGTCGCACTGCCATCTGGTTCCCTCTGACCATGGTTAGATCCTTTGGCACGGTTCTTGTTAATTGATCTGTTTTGCAGCTTTCCTTGCTGTCGCCAGCCTTCAGTGTTTTCTATTTGTACAGTTGCATTCAGGAAACCATGTTGTCAGCAGCGACCTCTCTATACGGCAAAATATTTTGCCTGATAATAAGAGTTGGATTAAACCTACATAACAACTTAAATGCGTGCTTAACAACAAGGAGCACACTTCAAAAAGTACTTCAATGCTTGTGTGAAGTACATTAGGATGACCTGAGGATGTGATAATGTGCTACATAAATACAAGTTCTTTCTTTTTATCACATATTGATTTTTTTTCTCCTCGATTTCATTTTTTAAATTTATCAGTCCACTATACTTGTGCTGCATCTACACCAAACATTAATCTGCCTTTTTTCTTTATAGATGCTGACTCGTAGTGTATTTCCAGCATTTGCTGGATAATATTTATTTGAAATGCCTCATTTCCTGACTGGGATGTGATTTTAAAGTATTTGGCCACCAACTTCCTGGCATGGTTCCTCTATATTTACCTCCAGCAAGGCACAGCCAACTTCGAGACCTGAAAAGTTTGATCAAATCACCCCTAAACCTTCTAAATTCTGGGGAATACAACCCTAGTTTGTGTTATCTCTCTTCATAATTTAACACTTGCGGTTCAGGTATCATTCTAGCAAAACTACGCTGCACTACTCCCAAAGCCAATAAATCCTTCCTAAGGTGTGGTGCACAGAAATGCTTACAGTATCCAGGTATGGTCTAACAGGGCTTTGTACAGCATAACATCTACACAATTGTATTCTGGTGCTCTACAAGCCAGAATTTTATTAGCCTGTTTGATTATTTTCTGCACCAGTTCAAGATATTTTAATGATCTGTACACCTGGATGCCCAAGTCTCTTTGGCCCTCCACTGTTTCCAGCTTTTCACCATTCAGATAGTACCCTATTTTATCCTTTTTAGGTCCAAAGTAGATGATCTCACATTTGTCTACATTGAAAACCCATTTGCCACAATTTTGCCCATTCACTTGAACTTTCAATCTTTCAATACCATTTGATAATTCTATGTTTCCATCTACAGTTGGGGAGTTTTGGGGGTTAGGCTGAGGGTTTGGGTTGGGGGTTTGAGTTGGGAGAGTTAGGAGTTGGGGTTAATTATGGGGAAGTTGAGGTTTTGGGAGTTAGGTTGAGGATTTGGATTGGGGAGGTTGGGAAGTTTGTTGGGAATTGGGTTAGGCAAGATGGGGTTGGTGGGGATTGGTTGATAGGAATGGGTTGGGAAGTGTGGGGTTTGGATTGGGGAGGTTGGGGTTTGGGTTGTTGGGAATTGGGTTAGGCGAGTTGGGGTTGGGGGGGGTTTGGTTGAGAGGGATGGGTTGGGGGAGTATGGAGTTTGGGTTGGGGAGACTTGAAGGATTTGTGTTGGGCGTGCTGGGTTGAGTGAGGGGATAATTGCTGACTCCCCTGATGTAACATTACCCCTGGCAACCACACAGTGCCTGTTTTTTCAGTTTGTGGTTAAATTAAAACTATCTCCATGCGTGTTGCTGTAGAAACGGAAGTGCAAGAGCTCACTTTGTTCATAGTGGGGTCCTGAATATCTCCATACCTCGCATATCTCTGAGTAACTGCTAATATCTCTTACACTTGAAATGGAACTACTAGATTCATCATGGACCTGTTTATATGATTTTTATCACTTCACTGTGACAATAGTGCCTTTGTAAAAAAAACCTCATCCTTCCGTAGTTCACTGCTTTGTTAATTCACAGCTCAGTTGCATTATTAAGAAAAAGAAGCAACATACCTGAAAAGATTATTTAAATAACTACATACTATATTAACAAAAATAATAAGTATTCATCATTGTGTTAATTGTTGCAGCTGAGGGATTTTTGTTGGTCTCGTTTTCTAAGAACCAAAATTTCTGTCTCCAACACTCATCTATCAGTGTAAACTGCAGTGCCAAGACCCCTGTGACCTCTTGGTATGCACTTCCGGTTCAATGAACTTCCAGCTCTTTGATGTTGGTTTGCTTTCTGTGTTTGACACTAATGCCTCATTTCAGAAGAGTTAAGAAAATACATAAAAATTTGTCTGCTTACGGCTCACAAAGATTAGTGGCTGACTTTTGAGTCATGCCTTGTGGATCTCACTTCCCATCTAAGTGTTTATTCTGTTTTTTGTGGGGGATTGCGGGCACATTCCATGTGATGATATTGCAGTCTGCAATGTTCATTTTTATAGCCTGGAATGACTACTGGTAACATTAGCAGATAAGCACTTCAGGCACTGATCTGCAGTCTACTTTTCCAACAGAGGTTTTGACCCATTTGAATGATAAGGTCCAATGAGTGTGTTAAAATGGTGGGAAGAGTAATGTTGTATGAATGCATTAAATGTTCATCCACCAGTTCTATGAAATCATCATTTCTAGGCTGATATGATTTTTTTTCTTTCCCGTTTCCCAGATCACAGTATGTTGAGATTAGTAGCCACAACATTGGACAGAATGATATGCGTTTAAATTCAACCCTGCCAATCCATCGCTTCATGCACTTAAAAAAGATTACCTGGACTAGCCTTCCATGCGGGGACCTCTCCTTGCTATCTTTTCACAAATATGTAAAAACCTGCTCCACAGCAGAACATCCATTCGTTGCTAGTTGGAACCAAACGATAGAATGGGTTGGAAGCTCCCTAGTGTCTCATGTGGTAAATGCATTGCAGAATATGGGACTGAGCCACACAGATCAGGACAGAGGAACATTATGATGTGACTAGAAGAATAAAGGAAGGATTTCTTTTTCATATAGGGGCTTATTAGAGCATGGAATTCTTTACACAAGTAGCTACTGAACCTGAGACTGAAACATCATATGAAAGCAAATATATATTTAAAAAGAAAGGATCTAGAAAGATACGGGAAAAAGATCAGAAAGTGGGATTGGAGTCGATAGCATCAGTTGAGGAGCTAGCACTGGGACAGCCTCAATGGACTGAATGGCCTCCTGTGTTGCAATTTCCATGATTTTTATAAGGAAAGATAAGATGAAATAGGTGGTATTCCCTCTGATACAATAATTCTCTAATAACATTTGGATTGTATTTTAACTGATCACAATGCTTTTGCAGCTTTTGTCTTGCTTGGTAGGCTATCCCAAACATTGATCGCTCTTTCTCCCTGATATCTTTTAAATTTACTTTGTGTCAACAGCCCTGGTTTAGTACCCTGTATGTGCTGAAGCAGCTGATCTGAACTATGAAGGTAGCCTGAGTACCACAATTGCATCAACTGAGCTTTGGATAAGGAAAAGAAAATAAGCTGAGGCTTCTGCTCCTGAGCACTATCCTGTCCCCCTAGTTGGAAAATGTGTACCTATGGATACTTGGTGCAGACAGGATGAATTTGGCTGTGAGATAGTGGAACAGCTTGTCAACACTTAATGTCTATGCTCGCCGATAAAGATTGGCAACATTGGAGAGGGGACTGGAAAATAGGGACCAAACCCTAGCAGGGCTCAGCAGTTGATCATCTGTGCCCAATCTCCATTTCTCCCATTGCTGATTCTCCATTGCTACCTCTTATTACTGGTCCTCAGTATTTCACCCATTGTCCCTGATGACTATCCCTGTCCAATTTCTCCCACACCCCCCACAACGGATGTATGTGGGTTGGTGCTTGAGGACTCTGGAGCAGGCGATGGGCGCGGAAGTGGTGGGACGTTTCGCTACTCCTCCATGGTGCCAGCTGCCTCATAACTGAAAAAAGAGAGAATTTGTTAGCATGTCCGTGACTGTGCATGTAGCAAGGCCACCACTTGCAGCAGAGGCGCAAGTGTGGCTGCCTGAACATTACTCATTGGTGTTAGATGCTAGTTAAAAAAAAGGAATTTGAAGGAGATACTTACCTTGTTGGGCTGGAGTGAAAGCACTAATTCTCCCTCACTCACTCCCTCAATGATCTCCATGATGATTATTTGAAGGCCTGCTTTTCGTAGCGGATGAGCTCTCACCGATTGGCTGTCGTATCATCAGTGTATGTTGACTGCTACATGCAGCCTGCTACATTGAGCAGAGAAGAAAGAGACCCTTTGAGCATTCAGAGATTACAGGAGATTTCACCTCCTTGCGCTGAAACTGCTCTAATAATTGTGCTCCAATCAGCTTTTCATTATAAAAGTTTATTTACAATATCAATTTAATCAAATTGCATATTGTGTGTAATATTAATTAAAATATGTGTGAAAGATACCAATTCACTCTTTAAAAAATAATCAGTACACAAACAAAAGATAAACTGACTGAAACCTCAGTTGGGACAGATGTGGCAAAGGAGTTCGGAATATCATTGTACACTGGACTGACAAATCTAATTTTGTTAAACTTGGATCCAAAAATTAGATTGAATGTTTCAAAATTGTAAAAGTATTTGATCGAGTAAATAAGGAGAAACTGTTTTTATTGGCAAGAAGATTAGGGCACAGCTTGAAGATAATTAGCAGGAAGAGATGAGGAGATTTTTATTTTACACAGTGAGCGATTATGATCTGGAATGCACTGTCTGAAAGGATGATGGAAGCAGATTAAATAGTAACTTTCAAAAGGGAATTGGATGTATACTTGAAAAAGAAATTTGCAGGGCGATGGGGAAAAGGCAGGGATGTGGGACTAATTGGATAGCTCTTTCAAACAGCTAGCACAGAAAGAATGGGCCAAATGGCTGCCTTGGGTGCTGGATCATTCTATGCTTTTGATGAGTATGGTGGTGACCTTTTTCTCCTCCTGCAATTTTATCCCCTCCTCTCCTGAAGGTGCTGATGCTAGTTGGTTCTACAGCTGCTGACCGTGCTCCCTTACCTTGTTAAAATGCCCAATATTTATATGCAAACCTAAGCGTTAAGTTGGCTGCTCAACCACAAAAGCATCACACTCGAGCCTGACCCTGTCCTCACCTGCTATCACCCATGCATTGTTCAACAGGGGTCAGTGGATACTAATCAGGAATGAAAATCCCGATTGACTTCTTTTTCTCCCCCTTCCCTAGCCTTCTGAGATCTATTGTAATAAGCCCTCTCTATTGTCCTGGCAGGGATTAACTAATTCAACACAGCCCGGGATCTTTTATGGCTCAGTATCACACCAGACGGCAGTGCATTTATCCACTATTTTGGGAGCCTGTATTCTCACTTAGCTTAAAATTACAATTAAAAAGCTAAAGCCATAGACTTTTAAGAGTCATCTATTATAGTTCAGTCCCCATTATAAAATGCTGATAGGCACAATGAAGCTTAGAAAGACAATTTAAGGGGGTGCTGAATCAATAGAAATAAATCTCTTCGTGAATAATGAAATGGCAGAACTTGCAGTTAGAGATAATCACAAACAGCAAAAGCAGGTACAGTAGATTTGACATTAAAAATAATACGAGAAGTGCAAGGACAGCCAAGGTGACTTCTAGCTTTATGAAAGCTTTGGCTTTGTGTCTGAAATTCCAGCTTATGCTTCTCTTGCAGGCAATGTGTAAGTCAAGCTGCTGTGTACAGTACACACAATGGGAAAGCCTAGCATCTGTCTAGCAACAATTTATAAGAGCTGACATAATGAGCCTAAAACAAAACTAAGAGGATCAGTTCTGGTCCAAACAACTTCCCTCACAATAAGTCGTCATTGTTGGCTCAAACAAAGGCACTTTGAAAACTTTCTCTTTTTTGGAGCCAAAGAGAGGTATCCTGCTCGCTCGCCTCCACAGTCAGGCAGATGTTGCAAACATTCCATTTTGCTTCTATAAGCCAACTGTATCCCAGCTTTTAACCCATTCATACATGCCTGCAAATGTAGATTCTGGTTTTTGATCTATTTTCCTAACTCCAACATTCAACCTTTAGAGACACAGGGCAGGATTCAATTTGTCAGAGAGGGTGGGAACAGGGGTGGGCAGACACTTAAATCTGCCCCTTGGGTAGGTGTGCCGGTTTCCCGACGCAAAGCCAGCATGCTCAGATTTTGAAAGGCACGGACAGGATCCAGAAGAGGCAACCTGCCTTTGCTGTGTGATTGGCTGATTAAGTATATCAGTGAGCTTGTTGGCAGCTCGTTTAAGGGCCAGGCTTGAATTTTGACTCTAAGGGGAGGGCTCAAAGCACCATCAGAACCACGACATGGAGGAGGAGGCGGGGATATAATGATATATTGGGGAGCAATCTGGAACAGTGCGACAGAGGCAAGAGGCAGCATTGAGGAAGACTGAGAAATGGCCCTCACTCACAGGCAAGCAGCTGTGTTCAGTGATAAGAAATAACCTGCAGATCTTTGTGCTTCTGGCAAGGGCTTATTTGGCAGGGGGAGGGGGTGGGGTCAGGCAGACTTTGTTGTATGATTGCCTTTAAGTGTGATGTCACTTTAAGATCTTACTATGCTAATGACACAAGTACCAGGATGCAGTCATGTGACTCAGAGCCAGAGTCCCTCTGCAACTGTAACACCCAGAGTAAGGTTGTGTAAATAGTTAGCTCTGTACTGTATATTATAGTTTAGCTGTAAATAAACCTGTTTGAGATCTTCAACCAATTGGACTCCATGCATCTCATTTATATTGCATCAGACAACATAAAAATAACTCATTTCAGACTCCACAGTCGAATGCCAACGGAGGAAGGGCATAGAGGAAATGGGATCAGGCTTCTCTGAGCTTAGTCTGACCAGTGATGAGGAGCAGCATCTGCTGGGGCAGAGGCAGACCACTTGGCAATGGGACGCATGGATGAGGAAGGAGGGGCAGGAAGGCTCCAGAGTCTGCACCTAACACAATCCTCACCAGCAGACTCCATCACTCTGCCAACACCCACCTCCCATTCTCCTGTGTTTGCCCAACATGAAATGGAAACACACAAGTCAGCCTGAGTGCAAAAATGTTTCCAGTGCTTTATTGCTAAACAGTGAACTATTATTTGCATCATAAACAACTAAATGATCCACAAAGTGACATTACTGAAGCATTAGCCTCCGAGAACAGCCTCTCCTACAAGGTGCTCCCCCTGTGACTGAGGATGAGGTGGAGGCAGGCTGCTTGTTCTGGCCTGTCTGGGACGGAGATGCCTGTGGTGGTCATCCTTGTCGTGGAGGTGTCGGGGAGCTGTGGTACCTTCAAAGGCTGCTGCACCAGAATCACTGCAACGGCAGCATCTGTCACAGGGCGTGACTCTACAGACACTTTGGGCTAGATTCTATGTTGCTGCTGCCGTATATGGTGGCGGCCGTAAAAGATGGTGACCCACATGCACGGGGTTTACCCTGTGGAGCCACCGCAATCTTGTACGTCGCAGCTCATTAACATGGCCGGGACGAACCGCACCCCCCCATCCCAGATGACGTGGAGCGGGCTGACAAACCATCCTCAGCAATGGCATCCGGCGCCACTGTACAGGCACTGGTGCCATTTATAAAGGGCTTCCAGCCCTTACATTTTTAAAGCAACTGTTTAATAAATCCGATTTTAAACAATTACAAACATGTTTCAAGCCACTCTCCCATGCCCCCCCCAACTAACAACACACTCACTCCTTGCCCTTTCTCCCCCCAAAATAGTTACTGTGTGTACCTGACCTTCCCCCCCACCAAACTTCACAAACTTTTAACTTCTCTCCTTCCCACCATCCCCTCAACCAATCAGAATAGTTTGACCCGGTTCCCCCCTCTCCCACACTGAGAAACTTACCTCCTCCCCACAGGTGTTGTGCCTCGTTTCCCTGGATGGGGATCCGAAGGCGGGTCAGTGCCGGCCGCCGGGATGAAGATCGCGGAGGCGATGGGAATGTCATTAACTAAGGTATGTGAATGATATTGAATATTTAAATTATGGCCCCATCGCCGAGTGGCATGGGGGCCGCCACGAGGCCTTGCCACTGCCGGCAAGATCTGGCCGGGCCCTGCTGGCGTCGAAGCCTGTGGTGGCCTCATCCGGAGCAATCTTCATGCACCCCCCCCCCCACCCCGCCACGGCTCCCGATATCAAGGCCCTATAAAATCCAGCCCTTTGTCTGTCAGAGGGACCATGTGAGCGGATGATGATGATGGAGGCCCATGAGGGGTGGCCCCTTTCTGGCACCTTCCCATCTCTTTCATTGCACCTGTGATCGTTGGAGGGGACCACAAGCTGGCAGACAGCTGACATCCACTCTATGCTTCATCACGCCATTTGTGCCACTGCTACAGTGCGCTGTTCCTGCAACAACTCTGAATAATGCCGTATATAGCTTTCCATAGTTTGGCCACTCTCTCAATGGTAGAGTTTAGGTGCTCAAAGCACTGGGACATTGTGGAGCACATGAGATGAATGGACTCCTCCACTCTTATCCCATGACTCCACAGAAGCTCAGGTAACTCCGACATGTGGGCACACATCTCACGCTAGTTCTCCAGCTGGAGCAGCCTGTTTTGTGACTTCCGAGGCACTGCTTCTCCTTCCTGCTGAGCATGGCTGCTCCTGTCCTCCATCCGCCAAGGGGGACTGGCCACAACCAACTCTGCCCCCTGAATCCTCCCGCTCTGATGTGAAGTGCACATCACCCTGTGTCATCGTCTCCAACAACATGCGAAGACCCACCGAGGTTCAAGTGTCTGTGCTGGTGGAGGGTGAGCTGGTAAGATGTGACGGTGCAGGCTCTGAGGTTTCTTCCTCCTATGACTCATTGGGAAGTTGTTCTTTGAGCATGGACTGCTGCCCCTCTGCAGCTGGCCCTGTGAGAGATATAAGAGAAGATGGTGATGAGAGATAAGAACATAAGAACTAGGAGCAGGAGTAGGCAATTCAGCCCCTCGAGCCTGCTCCGCCATTCAATACAATCATGGCTGATCTCATCTCGGCCTCAACTCCACTTTCCTGCCTGTTCTCCATAAGCCTTCAACACATTAATAATTAAAAATCCATCTATCTCCTCCTTAAATTTACTCAATGTCACGGCATCCGCCGCATTCTGTGGTAGTGAATTCCACAGACTCACAATCCTAGGAGAGAAGTAATTTCTCCTCATCTCTGTTTTAAATCTGCTACCCCTTATCCTAAAACTATGACCTCTCGTTCTAGATTGCCCCACCAGGGGAAACATCCTCTCTATGTCTACTTTGTCAATCCCCTTAACCATCTTATATACCTCAATTAGATCTCCTCTCATTCTTCTAAACTCCAGAGAGTAAAGGCCTAAACTGCTCAATCTCTCTTCATAAGACAAACCCCTCATCTCTGGAATCAATCTAGTGAACCTCCTCTGAACTGCCTCCAATGCAACTACATCCCTCCTCAAGTAAAGGGACCAAAACTGTACTCAGTACTCCAGGTGCAATCAGGACATTCAGCAGATGCCTCTGCTGCTGAAAACAATGAGATGACAGCTCATGCTTCGACAGCTGGTTGCACAGGGAGCATTGCTATGCATCCCCTGCACCTGGAGATGTTGAGGTGTCTTTACCCTATCTGCGGCCTGTGGCTGATTCCCACTTTTCCATCCCCAGCATCCCTGTGCTTGGACACTCTGACCACTCTTTGAATCGCAGCATCAGTTCCATGAGCTGTGGCCCCCCACTGTTCAGGTGTGCCCTCTCATTCTTCCGAGTGTTGAACTCCCTTTAGGCCTGCAATGCCTCCCTCCCTCTCCACTTGCAGCTTCTCATTCACAGACGATATTGCAGTCTGCACTCCAGCCTCCTGACCTGTAGCACTATGATTCTCACCTATGTTTATGGGGCAGCGAGGTTGCTGAGCACACCCATTCCCACTTAATTTTTAACTTTCCCCCTTCCCACCATCCCCTCCACCAATCAGAATAGTTTGACCTCGCTCACCCACTCCTGCACTGAGAAACTTACCTCCTCCCCCCTCCCCACAGGTATTATGCCTCATTTCCCTGGATGGGGATCCGATGGCGTGTCAGTGCCGGCCACCGGGATGAAGATTGCGGTGGAACCTCAGGAGGTGACGGTATGCAAATGATATTGAATATTTAAATTGTGGTCCCATCGCCGAGTGGCGGGGGGTGGGATGGGCAATGCTGGCGCAAGGACCGTGGCAGGCCTCATCCGGGGCAATCTTCATGCCCCCACTCCCCCCCCCCCCCACCACCACGCCACGGATCCTGACATCAAGGCCCTCTATGTGCCCTCAGGAAGCTGCTGTCTTTTGCGCTCTGGTGAATAATGACTGGGAGGGCATACCATCTAGGTCTCTTTTGGCACTCACCTTTCCAGACCTAAGATCGTAATTGAAGTGTTTCTGGAACTGTCCAGTTCCTCCTCACCACTCTTCTAACGCTGACCTCATGTGCCACCTCCAGCCATGTCCTCTTTGTGAGTCTCGCGGGCCTTCTGTTCCTGCTTGCAGGGAAGAGAATGCTCTTGTGCACAGTCACTGCCTCCAGCAGCACCTCCAACGAGCCATCAGCAAAACACTGGCTTCCCTGGCGTAAGGGCCCTCCCTGCCCACTGCCTTCTGTTCAGGTTGTGCTTCCATTTTTTGAACCCAGGGCAGCCTCAGCAATGGCTGCATCCCGCCTTTTAAATCGGGCCGACTGCTGGCTCAGACACCCTCCTTTCTGCGTATGCCGCTAATAACTGGGTGGCAAACATGACTCCAGGCCAATTAACTGATCTGCAACTTGTAATTGCGACGTGTGTGGGTTTCCATGTCAGAGTGTGATTGGGAGCAGGAAGTCATTGCGACGATGGGGTTCCGATCCACGATTTGAAATCAAACAATGGCCAAGAATTAGAAATAATTTACACATACTTGTTTTTTCCCCTCGTTTTTATATTTTAAAAAAATACATGCTTTTGTTTAAGCAGCGAATGCTGCATCAAGAGACCTGGCTTGTAGGGGTCACTGAACTCAATTGTAAGAAAGGCAGAATTGACCCAGGATGAATGAAAATATTACTGGAGTCAGGCTTCAGCCACTGGATCATTTTGACTGCGTCTATGTTATTTCAGGTGCGGAATAAAGAATACTTCCTAATTTTAACATACTTGTATTGTCTTTGGGTGTTCCCATACAGCTTTTTAGAATAAAATGTTTTTAAAAATTCTGCACTGATAATGTCATTGGAGGATCTGGTAAAGGGGCTGCTTAAGCTATGACATTGTTTTTATGGGAGTAATTTTAACCTATCTCTCCAGGTGGAAAACCCACAAGATCGGGTGGAACTTCAATGAGGAGTAAAATCAAGCGGGGTGCCAAAACAAAGTTGTGCCTGATGCTGTCAGCTTCTCACTCAACTGGTTAGGTTAAAGTTGCCCCCAGTGTGACAAAATTGACTCAGTTCTCTCGCTTTGCTAGTAACACCTCCTGCCTAGTACCGCCTGATCAGAGTTTTCTTTGTGATTCACTCTCACCTCTGAGTTAGAAGGTTGTGGGTTCAAGTCCCACTCCAGACACTCACAGTACAAAACCAAGGCTGGCATTCCAATGCAATGCAGAGGGACTGCAGTATTGTAAGAGGTGCCATCCATCAGACAAGATGTTAAACTGAGGCCCTGTCTGCTTTCTCAGGTGAACATAAAAGTTCCTATGGCACTATTTTGAAGAAAAACAGAGGAGTTGTCCCCAGTGTCCCGACCAATACTTATCCCTCAATTAACATCACTAAAACAGATCATTTGGCTGTTATCACATTGCTGTTAGTGAGAGCTTGCCATGTGTGAATTGGCTGCTGCATTTGGGATGTCCTGAGGTTATGAAAGATGCTATATAAATGAATGTCTTTTTTTTTGCATTTGTTATAAGGGGCACTGAACCAACTTCAACTTGCTTCAGAACTGAATGCTTCTTTTAGCAATAACTTTTTTAAAAATACCTTGTGAATTCACATGCAATCCCCACTAACTTCATAATGGTACAATAACATTTTTGCTTGGATAATATTCAATCCTATGATTGAAGGAAGGCATTTTCCATCTTTCATAGAGTGCACATTTTCTGTTCAACTCTATGCACTATATGAATTGGCAGAAGAACAGAGAGCTGTTAAGATCTGGAACTCACAACCTGAAGCTTTACAGCTATGAAGAGAGACTGAAAAGGCTAGGGTTGTTTTCCTTACAACAGAGAAGGATGAGGGGGGACATGATAGAGGTATACAAAATTATGAGGGGCATTGATAGGTTAGATAGGAAAAGACTTTTTCCCTTAGCGGAGGGGTCAATAACCAGTGGGCATAGATTTAAGGTAAGGGGCAGGAGGTTTAGAGGGGATTTGAGGAAAAGATTTTCTACCCAGAGGATGGCTGGAATCTGGAACACACTGCCTGAAGGGGTGGTAGAGGCAGGAACCCTCACAACATTTAAGAAGTATTTAGATGAGCACTTGAAATGCCATAGCATACAAGGCTAGGGGCCAAGTGCTGGAAAATGGGACTAGAATAGTTAGGTGCTTGATGGCCGGCACAGACATGATGGGCTGAAGGGCCTGTTTCTGTGCTGTATGACTGTATGACTCTATGAAAGGGTGGTGGAATTAGATTCAATAGGAACTTTCAAAAGTCAGTTGAACATGTACTAATTTGCAGGGAAACAGGGGAAAATGTTGGGATGTGGGACTAAATAGGACAGCTCTTTCAAAGAGCCAGCACAGGCATGATGGGCTGAATGGCCTCCTTCTGTGCTGTATGAATGTATGATTCCATGAGTTGGATTTGGTTGTGCTGGTGGGGCTTCCAGTGCAGGGCCATAAAGGCGAGGGGAGCCCTGGCACAATTCAAAGGCACTTTGGCACTTAAGTGCCCGGCGCGGGATCCTCATCCTTGAAAGACAGGGGTTCGCCTCCAAGAGTTGCTGGCCAATCAGAGGGACGGCAGCTCAGTTGCATCATCAGCGCCACTGGGTGCGGTGGCCACTGCCAGTACTACACCAGGCCCAGGATCAGGTTCAACACTGGAGACTGGGACAAGAGGTAAGTGAGGCAGGGTTGCCAGGGCCAGTCCAGCAGGCCCCGTCATTGGGGGGGGGGGGGCAGGGTGGTGAGTGCGGTGGGTGGTGAGTGCGGTGGTGGGGTGTTACGGGAGGTGGGGTGTTTGCTATCAGGGGCTCTCCATGGGCCACAGATTGCTCACAGAGGAGGCCCTCCCCCAAACCCTCAGTTCAATGGGTGGCTAATCTTGTGGGCCTCCTTATCTCGAGAGACAATGGATACGCGTCTGGAGGTGGTCAGTGGTTTGTGAAGCAGCGCCTGGAGTGGCTATAAAGGCCAATTCTAGAGTGACAGGCTTTTCCACAGGTGCTGCAGAGAAATTTGTTTGTCGGGGCTGTTGCACAGTTGGCTCTCCCCTTGCGCCTCTGTCTTTTTTCCTGCCAACTACTAAGTCTCTTCGACTCGCCACATTTTAGCCCCGTCTTTATGGCTGCCCGCCAGCTCTGGCGAACGCTGGCAACTGACTCCCACGACTTGTGATCAATGTCACAGGATTTCATGTCGCGTTTGCAGACGTCTTTATAGCGGAGACATGGACGGCCGGTGGGTCTGATACCAGTGGCGAGCTCGCTGTACAATGTGTCTTTGGGGATCCTGCAATCTTCCATGCGGCTCACATGGCCAAGCCATCTCAAGCGCCGCTGACTCAGTAGTGTGTACAGGCTGGGGATGTTGGCCGCCTCGAGGACTTCTGTGTTGGATATACGGTCCTGCCACCTGATGCCAAGTATTCTCCGGAGGCAGCGAAGATGGAATGAATTGAGACGTCGCTCTTGGCTGACATACGTTGTCCAGGCCTCGCTGCCATAGAGCAAGGTACTGAGGACACAGGCCTGATACACTCGGACTTTTGTGTTCTGTGTCAGTGCGCCATTTTCCCACACTCTCTTGGCCAATCTGGACATAGCAGTGGAAGCCTTTCCCATGCGCTTGTTGATTCTGCATCTAGAGACAGGTTACTGGTGATAGTTGAGCCTAGGTAGGTGAACTCTTGAACCACTTCCAGAGCGTGGTCGCCAATATTGATGGATAGAGCATTTCTGACATCCTGCCCCATGATGTTTGTTTTCTTGAGGCTGATGGTTAGGCCAAATTCATTGCAGGCAGCCGCAAACCTGTCGATGAGACTCTGCAGGCACTCTTCAGTGTGAGATGTTAAAGCAGCATCGTCAGCAAAGAGGAGTTCCCTGATGAGGACTTTCCGTACTTTGGACTTCGCTCTTAGACGGGCAAGGTTGAACAACCTGCCCCCTGATCTTGTGTGGAGGAAAATTCCTTCTTCAGAGGACTTGAACGCATGTGAAAGCAGCAGGGAGAAGAAAATCCCAAAAAGTGTGGGTGCGAGAACACAGCCCTGTTTCACGCCACTCAGGATAGGAAAGGGCTCTGAGGAGGAGCCACCATGTTGAATTGTGCCTTTCATATTGTCATGGAATGAGGTGATGATATTTAGTAGCTTTGGTGGACATCCAATCTTTTCTAGTAGTCTGAAGAGACCACGTCTGCTGACGAGGTCAAAGGCTTTGGTGAGATCAATGAAAGCAATGTAGAGGGGCATCTGTTGTTCACGGCATTTCTCCTGTATCTGACGAAGGGAGAACAGCATGTCAACAGTGGTTCTCTCTGCACGAAAGCCACACTGTGCCTCAGGGTAGATGCGCTCGGCCAGCTTCTGGAGCCTGTTCAGAGTGACTCGAGCAAAGACTTTCCCCACTATGCTGAGCAGGGAGATTCCACGGTAGTTGTTGCAGTCACCGCGATCACCTTTGTTTTTATAGAGGGTGATGATATTGGCATCGCGCATGTCCTGGGGTACTGCTCCCTCGTCCCAGCACAGGCAAAGCAGTTCATGTAGTGCTGAGAGTATAGCAGGCTTGGCACTCTTGATTATTTCAGGGGTAATGCTGTCCTTCCCAGGGGCTTTTCCACTGGCTAGAGAATCAATGGCATCACTGAGTTCTGAATTGGTTGGCTGTATGTCCAGCTCATCCATGACTGGTAGAGGCTGGGCTGCATTGAGGGCAGTCTCAGTGACAGCATTCTCCCTGGAATACAGTTCTAGGTAGTGCTCAACCCAGCGGTCCATTTGTTTGTGTTGGTCAGTGATTATGTCCCCTGATTTAGATTTGAGGGGGGCGATCTTCTTGATGGTTGGCCCAAGAGCTCTCTTCATGCCATCATACATTCATCTGATGTTTCCGGTGTCTGAGGCCAGCTGAATATGACTGCATAGGTGTTGCCAGTAGTCGTTTGCGCAGCGCCTGGCTGTTCTTTGTGCAGTGCTTCTGGCTGCTTTAAGTGCTGCGGATGTTAAATTGCTGGGGGCTTTCTTGTAGTTCAACAGTGCAATGCGCTTAGCGGCTATGACAGGTTCCAGCTCTTCATTATGAGATTGAAACCAGTCTGCATTTCTCTTCGCACTTTTGCCGTAGGTGGTCAAAGCTGACTCATAGATGGCGTCTCTGATGTGGGCCCACTTGGTCTCAGCATCCCCTGTGGGAGTGTTTTGAAGGGCTGTTACAAGTGAATTTAGAAATTTTTGTAACAGCTGTGGGTGAGAAATTCTGCTAGTGTTGATGCGCGGGTGGCCCTTCTGCTTGGAATGATGCAATTTCTTTGGTCTGAGTCTAACCTTGCTGCACACCAGGGAGTGGTCAGTGTTGCAGTCCGCACTGTGGAAGCTGCGTGTGATTTGAACACTGTTTAAGGTGGCTCGCCTTGTGACAATGAGGTCTAGTTGGTGCCAACGACGCGATCTTGGGTGCCTCCATGAAACCTGGTGACAGGGTTTAGTGTGAAAGAACGAGTTGGTGATGCAGAGGTTATGATAGGTACACAACTCAAGCAGTCTCTGCCCGTTCTCATTCATCCTTCCAACGCCATAGCGCCCAAGGCAGGAGGGCCATGAGTCATGGTCGGCCCCAACCCTGGCATTAAAGTCCCCCAGCAGGAATAGGTGTTCGGTGTTGGGGATGCTGCTAATGATGTTATGGAGTTGCTCGTAGAACTGGTCTTTAGCTTCAGGAGGGGAGCAGAGTGTTGGAGCATAGATGCTGAGTAGTGGTGGGGTGTTACGGGAGGTGGGGTGTTTGCTATCAGGGGCCCTCCATGGGCCACAGATTGCTCACAGAGGAGGCCCTCCCCCAAACCCTCAGTTCAATGGGTGGCTAATAATTGGTCACTAAAGGACCTCAATTGGCTCCTGGGTGGGAAGGCCATCTTCAGCCTTTCCTGTTCCTGACTTAATTACAGTGCTGTGGGAAGGCGACGGGCCCTCTGTCCCCCACCTCCCATCGCAATTCTATGGGACCCCCCCCCCGGCCTCATAGCCTGCCTCCAGGGACGCATTAAATCCAGCCCAATGATTCTATTCTAAGGAAAACTGGGTGACAGACTCTATGGATGGCTTTGAAATAGCTAGGGATGAAGTTGGAAGAGATCCAGGATCTTCAAAGCCTTGACGTAAAATGTGTTCAAATACTGCAATGTAGTAATCAACAAAGCAAATAGAATAAAACTATCAAGTGCTGTTCACAACTTCAGGAATGAAATACTTTTGGAGCATAATCACTGTTATAATGTAAGAAATAATTGTGCGCAGCAAGCTCCCACGAGTTGCAATGTGATAACGACCAGATAATCTGTTTTAGGTGTTGGTTGAGGGATGAAGATTGTCCAGGACACTGGACAGATCTCCCATGCTCTTTTTCCAAAGTGTGATGGGGGATCTTTTTGCATTCACCTGAGGGGTTTAACATCTCATTGAAGTGCTGGCCTAGATAGTAAAATATTGAATTACACTTACACACCGATTGGATATAAGTTGAAGGCAAATATATTCAACCTTAGAACTGTGGTCAGACCACACGTTGCATTGAGTCTTTGTTAAAGCCCAGGAGATAATTCAGTGAAGAGCTGAGGCTGATTGCCAGTGTCAGAGGACTGAATTATGAGGAAAAATTGGAGAAGCTTCAGCTTTTTAGCCTGAAACGAAGCGAGTGAAAGGTGACAGTATAGAAGTATACAAGGAAATAAATGGTATTTAAAAGGTAGGCCTGGAAATTACTTCAAACTAAACTGTGAGAGTGAGACAAGGGAGCACAGGTTTAGACTAGTAAATGGGAAATTTAGGAATGATATCAGGACATTCGTGAGAGGCATCAACTCATGGAATGCATTATTGGGTAGAGTAGGGGAGACAAAGGCCGCGAGGGGTAATTTTAACTGAACTAGCCTGGTGGGAAATGACAGGATCAGATTGCATGTTGTGAAAATGATGAGGCGATTTTAACTTCCTTCACCCACCGGGAGCAGGAGCAGGGATGTCGATAGATCACAGGGAACTCTGAGGTTTTAACTCCACAGTGTGCATGTGTCATCACCAACAGGTTCCCTGCCCTGATTGACAGGCTTGGCTTCCAGTCGGATGGGGTGCAGTCCAGAGGGGGCCGCACCAGAAGGTAAGTCTGCTCCCAGGGGCTGCTGGGTCACTCCTTGTGAGCGGGGGGTGGGGAGTGGCAGGAGGCCAAACCCAGTAAGGCAGGGGGGTGGGTGGTGGGGTGCCTTTCCAGGTGAGGGGACAGAGACTGTGAGATCAGGATCCCAGGGGTGTTAATCCGGGGGAGGGATGGGTTCGATCCTGATGAGCGGGTCGGATGCCCAGGAGGGAGCAAGGTTGGAGGCCTTAGGACAGACCAAAGGCCTCAGTGGAGAGGTGATCGTGGTTCTGGGATAATTGAAGGCCTCATGGGGAAAGCTGGAGGCCTGGGGGGGCAGGGAGTGGAGGCATGGGAGGATGGTCGGAGGCCTGGCAGTGGGGAGTGGGATCAGAGGCTGGGGGGATGGTCATAGGCCATGGGGGAAGGTTGGATGCTGGAAGGAGGGATATCTGAGGTTTGCTGGGGGTGTTTGGGGCCCTCAGAATATGTCAGAGATCAGGGGGTGTGACAGATTGGAGGCCTGGGGGGAATCGGAGGCCTCATTGGAGAGGTCAGAGGCCTGGGTAAGTGGTGGACTGGAGGCCTGGGGAGGTGGGGAGATCAGAGGCTTGGGGAGGGTGGGATCAGAGGCTGAGGGGGGGGTGGTGATTAGAGGTCTGGTTACGGGGGGCATCAGAGGCTAGTTGGAGGGAGATCGGAGACCTTGTGGGAAGTTTGAGGGGGAGATCAGAAGGGTTTAGGGGGTGGGGGGATGGGGGTGACCCATCACAGGGAGTTGTACAGGTAGGCACACTGGATCCAGCAGGTAGCTGAAAAGCAATTGCTCCCTGGATCTGACAGACTTCGCCTTAGTTTAACTGCTGGGTTTCCTGAGGTCGGGAAATCTGGCATCCAGAGTTAAATTCAAAATGCTGCATAACAACGAGGCTTTCAGCTGCACTGTAACTTTTAAAATTCCAAGCTGCCTCCTGGGAACGGGCTGAAAGCTCATCACCCGTCCCACCTCCTGGGAACGGGCTGGTAGCCCATCCCCCATTCCACCTCCTGGGAACGGGCTGGTAGCCCATCCCCCATTCCACCTCCTGGGAGTGCCTGGTAGCCCATCTCCCGTCCCACCTCCTGGGCGTGGGCTGGTAGCCCATCCCCCGTCTCACCTCTGGGAACGGGCTGGTAGCCCATCCCCCATCCCACCTCCTGGGAGTGGACTGATAGGCCATCCCCCTTCCCACCTCCTGAGAGTGCCTGGTAGCCCATCTCCCGTCCCACCTCCTGGGAGTGGGCTGGTAGCCCATCCCGCTTCCCACCTCCTGAGAGTGCCTGATAGCCCATCCCCCGTCTCACCTCTGGGAATGGGCTGGTAGCCCATCCCCCATCCCACCTCCTGGGAGCGGGCTGGTACCCCATCCTCCGGCCCACCACCTGGGAGCGGGCTGGTACCCCATACCCCGGCCCACCACCTGGGAACGGGCTGGTAGCCCATCCCCCATCCCACCTCCTGGGAGCGGGCTGGTACCCCATCCCCCGGCCCACCACCTGGGAGCGGGCTGGTAGCCCATCCCCCGTCCCACCTCCTGGGAGCGGGCTGGTAGCCCATCCCCCGTCCCACCTCCTGGGAGCGGGCTGGTAGCCCATCCCCCGTCCCACCTCCTGGGAGCGGGCTGGTAGCCCATCCCCCGTCCCACCTCCTGGGAGCGGGCTGGTAGCCCATCTCCCGTCCCACCTCCTGTGAGCGGGCTGGTAGCCCATCTCCCGTCCCACCTCCTGTGAGCGGGCTGGTAGCCCATCCCCCGTCCCACCTCCCGGGAGGGGGCTGGTAGCCCATCTCCCGTCCCACCTCCGTTAAAACTGGGTTGGAGGTGTGTTAGGGCCACAATTCAGATTTCTAATTCTTTCATCTCCCACCTGAACCATATCTGCCCATTTTTTGTGTTTAAAGTTCCCACCATCTGATCAAATCGGCGGGTGTTAAATTGATGGGATCACAACTGCCGCTCGTTTTTCATGTTGCCTGATTTAGATTAAAATGACCACATTTGGAATTATTTAACCGTTAGTTTGCCTCAATGGGAGGAATTGTAGGGACTGTCTGGATTAATAACCTAAGGTCAGCCGAATGGCCTGCCTCAGCCATATGATCTTGTAATATAGAATGATTCCACACACCATTACATTGGAACGTAGAAATCACTGTTGCTGATCTGAGTATACTAAATGGTCAATGCAGTCATGTAAAATTGCTCTATCTATTTTTCCAACAGAGGCACTAAGCTATTTAAACTTGTGTAGAATGGAGGGCAGAGAAATCTCAAATACAATAAGCACTCGTCTGCTAACAGCTCCACCAGAGGTTTCTAGGCTTTCGTATATTGTCTGCACCAGTGTAAAACACATAGCTGTTAATTGCAATATTTGAAGAGTTGGCCATCCTTGTTAGGCTAGATTTTTGAAATTGTGTCAAATGGGGAAGGTAAGGGTTAATCCTCACTTGCGTTAAATGGAATCAGCAACATCTCTCAGATGTGCTGAGCTTGTGAACATTAAGCTCCAGCTTTATCTCTCTGGCTGCACTGTCGCTTTGTTGGATGGTGGTTCAGAGTTTATTTCCAGTTTATTTAAGTCAGCAGTTTTTAAGTCATGACCAGACGGAGGTGACCAAGTGGGATTCGAATGTTTCTATACAGGACCTTTGTTGGATTAACTGTTGAAAGGCCTGCTGTACTTTTCATAGAATAGAATCATAGAATGGTTACAACACAGAAGGAGGCCATTCTGCCCATCATGTCCATGTTGGCTCTCTATGGCCAGAACTTTCTCATCAGGTAAGCAATCCCAAATATGGGACCGAAAGCAGGACCCGATCCCACCCCGTGCCGGCGGTCAGCAGGACCCTGAGCAGCATTTTCCTGGTGGTAGCCAATTATGAGGTTACTGCCGGGACCACTGTCCAATTGGGGATGGCACCCAGCCTCCCAGAACTGCTGGCCCAATCAAAGAGCCAAGAGTTTGGCAGCTTCGGCAGCAGCATCGATAGAGGTGGCCATTACTGAGGCTGCAGGAAGAAGCAGAGGGTGCCTCCAGGCTGAGGTGTCCTCGAAAGCAAGGTAAGATTTTCTTCTGTAGCATTCCAGGGCCAGACAGGCAGGCCCCAGAAATCAGCGGGGTTCACGCACCATCGGCAGTGCTGCAGATGTAAGGGCGGCCATCACTGCTGGAGAGCCTCTCCGAGGGTCGTGAAGCAGCCATAAAAGAGAGCTTCACCACGGTAACCTACTGGGAAGTCATCGGGGTTTACCTGGCAGTTTCCTGATGCTGGTAAAATGCTGGCAGGGGCAGCAAGTGATTAATTGGCAGAGGGTGGCCACACCACTGAGGTTCCTGCTGCTGGTAATATTCCGTGGTGAAAGGAAAACATAGGCTCCTGTCCCAGCACTTTCCACTGCCATTTTACCAGCCCTTCCACCTCCCAGCCTGTCTGCAGCGAGCTGGTAAAAATCCAACCCTATAAGGCCAACTCACCTAGTCCCACGCCCCCACCGTTTCCCTGTAGTACTGCAAATGTATTCTCTTCAGATAATTATCCAATTCCCTTTTGAAAGCCATGATTGAATCTGCCTTCACCCAGCATTCAGGCAGTGCATTCCAGATCCTAACCACTCGCTGTGCAGAAATGTTCTTCCTCATGTCACCATTGGTTCTTTTGCCATTCATCTTAAATCGGTGACCTCTGGTTCCCAACCCTTCCGCCAATGGGAAGTTTCTCCCTATCCACTCTGTCTAGACACCTCAAAATTTTGAACACCTCAATCAAATCTCCTCTCAACATTCTCTTCTCTAAGAAGAACAACCCCAGCTCCACCAATCTATCCTCCTCACTGTAGCCCCTCATCCCTGGAACCATTCTCATAAATCTTTTCTGCACCCTCTCTAAAGCATTCACATCCTTCCTAAAGCGTGGTGCCCAGGCTGAACCAGTGTTTTATAAAGGTTCACCATAACTTCCTTGCTTTTGTATTCAATGCCTCTATTTATAAAGCCCAGGATCCTGTATGCTTTATTCAAGAATTTCTCAACCTGGCCTGCCACCTTCAATGATTTGTGTACATATACCCCCAGGTCTCTGTGTTCCTGCACCTCCTCTAGAATTGTATCTTTTAGTTTATATTGCCTCACCTCAGTCTTCCAACCAAAATGAATCACCTCACACTTCTCTGCATTAAACTTCATCTGCCACGTATCTGCCCATTCCACCAGCTTGTCTATATGCTCTTGAAGTCTATCACTATCCTCCTCACAGTTCACAATACTTTCAAGTTTTGTGTCATCTGCAAATTTTGAAATTGTGCCTTGAACTACCTGTGGCAGCATGGATATGAAGTTGGCTGAGTGATAGGAAACAGAGAGTAGTGGTGAATGGTTGTTTATCGGACTGGAGGAAGGTATATAGTGGGGTTCCCCAGGGATCGGTATGAGGATCAATGCTTTTCTTGATCTCTACTAATGGCCTATGTTCCTCCACTGAACCTGACTTCTACATTCCTCTTTAGGACTTGACACTTGTGTTCCTCTAGAGGACCCGCTCAATCCTGGTCAATATTTATCCCTCAACCAACACCACTAAAACAGATGATCTGGTCATTATCACTTTGTTGATTATGGGACCTTGCTGTGTACATACAGGCTGCTGCTTTTCCTATGTTACAACAGTGACTACACTTCAAAAGTACTTAGTTGGCTGTAAAGCTCTTTGAAACATACTGAAGTTGTGAAAGGCAATCTATGAAGTCTTCCTTTTTTCCTTCTGTCACAGCCTCCCTGGTGAAGTGGAGCTCCTGTAAATGGACACACTGCTCCTCAATTAACCGGAGGTAAGATCTCCTTTGGCTTGTATCTCTAAACTGGCAGGATGTAAGGCCTCCTTTTCACTCTCCTCTCAGCACCTGCAGGTTCCTCCCATCCTACTTGGTGCTCTCTCTCCTCTTCATCCTCCAGCCACCATGGCGGGCCAAGCAGCACACCCATGTTGCCAGAGGAAGTTTGTGCAGAGCCCATGGTCAGAGATTGTCCTCCAGCTCCAAAAAAACCCAACTTGCTACAACATTTGTACTCAACCACAGCAGCCACCCTAACAGAATTAGGTGCAAAAGCCCAGGAGCAGTGCAGTAGGACTAACCAGCTAATTACTTAACTGCTGCTGAGGATCCCTTTAAATTAGGCTGGTACAGTCTCACTCTTGACTGTACCCAGGATTTGTGGGCAACTATTAGAATGGGCTGGTCTTAGAATGGGCTGTTGTTAGAATGGCTGGTGTTAGAATGGGCTGTTGTTAGAATGGGCTGGTCTTAGAATGTTAGAACGGGAGAATCCAGTGCTCAGTAAGCTGTATTTGACAGGAGAGTCCTGCAGCATGCATAGGACATTCATTTGCGTATATTCATTAGGCTCTCACAGGTTTTAAGTGGGCGCCCGAGGCGATTAAAACATGCCCAACTGAATATGGCATTGAGTGTACTTTTGGTGCACTTCCGATGTGAGATAATACCATGCAGTATTCATAGACCTAATGCCCATTTTACTGCCAAATGTGAATTGAATTTCCAGTTAAATTATAACAAAAGTCCACATTTTCTTTGGATATTACTTGTAGTCCTGAGAATCTTACAATAATTCACATACCAAAGGAACAAGTAATATTACAGATGGCATGCTCAACCTTGTTGAATGTTATAAAGGAATTGAAGAGGATAAATCAACAAAGCCAGTGAGAATGTAAATCAGACTTTGGTCAGGACCTTTTCAATGTCCTTGCATTCCCCATTGTGTACCTTCAATTCATTTTAGTTCTTTGTTTACTGGTACTGCTGGGGAATTGGATTCAAATTCTAACCGCTCAATAATCCCTACGCAGCCCACAGGCAGACCATTGGGGAGCACACGTCCTCTCTGCTGTGCCACTGCCAATGAGGGAAGGCAGCGAGCCAGGGGAACAATTCACTGCCTTGTTGTTCATTCTGCCCAGCACATGGGACGTTAATCTCTGGGTCCTGCACCTGCCTGGGTGGCAGCACAGAAAGAAAAACGATGACACAGACTTTTAACTCATTCAGATCATAGCAAACACAAAGCTGTTTCTTTCCTTTTAACTAACTCTTAACATATTTAACTTTTAGAGCCTAGTTTTGCTGCCCTCTATGTTCATTTGTCATTTCATTCGGGTTTAGTCTAAATCTAGGACCAAAGTCTCAATTGATCTGAACGTGAGAGAATCAGCTGATCCAAACTCTGCAGCACTTAAGTTTTAGAATCTTGGCCCAACATTTACTTTGCTTGCCTATCAATTTCCAACTGATTCTCTCCGAGATACACCGACATGTGGACACATGCATACAGACACACACCCACACAGGCACACACACAAACATGCATTCACACACGTGCACATGCACACTCACATGGAGACACATACATGAACATACACACATATGCCATTCGAACACACATCTTACTTTACCGGGCAATATCCACAACTCCCTGGTCATGTGTGACATGACATGACATGACTTCCTTCAGTGACCTACACTTCATAGCTTCTTAAGCTGGTCCTCTTCAAGGTCTTCCAGCAACATCATTCTTTTTTCCAAAGATAAAATGTATGTACAATATACAATGATGTAACAGTTCAGACTAACTATACATGATTAAAACAAAAGATTATTTACAATTAAGCAAGTTTAACACTGTCTAAAACGTAGAGGAGGTTTGCTTACTTGTCCTGATCTTGTTATCATAAACCTCTTCCTAGAGCTGAGTTCGTCTGAACGACTTGTTTGTGACTCTGGTGACTCAGAACTCTGGTTGGCATGTCCTTCCTCTGTGTTCATAGTCTCTGTACGTTCATCTTCAGACTTTGTCTTTGGACATGTCCACGATGCCACATGTGACAATGTAGTGTTGTACAGATCTTTGAGTTGATTTCGGTTCTGTCTGAGATTTGCACCATTGGGTGTCTGGACCTCACGCGATCTGGGCTGGTCACATATCCTAGAAACCTCTGCAGGATACCAAGTTCCCGACGCATGATTGAGGACTTGACCTTCTGTCCTACTCACAATCGAGCCAATTCTGCTCCTGCTTGCCTGCCATACAATGCCTTCATCTTCCCTTGTTTGGAAGGCTTAGAAAAATGGCCACATCACCAATCACCAACAATCCCTCTGGCATCTGGGTACTTGCTGCAATGAACTGAAGCCCGAGGAGAGACTCCCGGTCATATCACCTCTTCGTGTCAAGATTCCCAGCCTTTGTGTCGTCCTTTACGTGGACTGACCTGATACGCTCGACCTGTATATTTCCTACTGTCTTTGCTGCATTACTGACTTCATGTATTGTGACAATTCGTAGACCGCGGCATAGTGGAAGTCCTGCGACAGCTGGTTCAGTTGTGTCTACAATGTAAAGCATTTGTGGTAGCCAAACGGAGCTCCCATAACTGCATTGCAAGGTTATCATTCCAAAGCACTTGGTTTGAGAACTATTGTAGGCAGTCAGTTTAGCCATGGTGGGTTGCACTATAGATTCCCATTTCTTTAGATACATGTCCTTCATTATCGTTCGTGCGTTGGTGTCATTTTCTTCTCAGAAAGTTGACTGTCATAGATCTCCATCTCTGTTTGTCCTGTGCTGTCTTTACACATTCTGCAGAGGTCAACTGCATCCAGTCCATTATATCTGTCATCCATTTTCTTCTCTGCTTCCCTCTCCTACATTTTCCATCGATTTTTCCGTCCAATAATTGTCTCTGTCTACCTTCTGCTCTAATGATGTTACCGAAGTATTGTATCTTTCTCTCTTTGATGTTAGGCACTAATTTCCTCTTTTCTCCAGCCATTTCCAGCACTTCCTCATTAGTCTTTATGTCTGTATAAGATATGCGGAACATCCTCCAATATGTCCACATCTCAACAGTATTCAGCTTATCAATTGTCTCTTTATTTGTTGTCCACATCTCCGAGGCATATAATATAGATGACAAAATGTAGTACCTCAGCATTCTTTTCTGAAGATTTAGGGTCAGTTTCTTTGATGTAAACAAGTCCTTCATTCTGACAAAAACAGAAAGTGCTGGAAATACTCAGCAGGTCAGGCAGCATCTGTAGAGAGAGAAGAAGAGAGAGAAGAGTTAACGTTTCAGGTCAGTGACCTTACATCAGTTCTGCAGGACCTCAAGAGCAATAATCTCAGGATTACTCCCAGTGCCACGTGCTAGTGAGCATAGGAATGGGAGGATTGATCAATTGAACACGTGGCTGGAGAATTGATGCAGGAGGGAGGGCATCAGATTTCTGAGACATTGGAACCGGTTCTGGGGCAGGTGGGACCTGTACAAGATGGACGGGCTACACATTAACAGGACCAGAACTAACATCCTCACAGGGAGATTTGCTAGTGCTGTTGAGAAGGGTTGAAACTAGCTTGTCAGGTGGATGGGAACCTGAGGGGTAACTCAAAGTAGAAGGAAGTAAAGCTGGTAACAGGAGGTAGAAAAGTAGCAAGCGACATTAGAAGGCAGGTGAAACAAAGGCGAGCATCAGCTAGGCTTAGAATGCAGAATAATGTCGAGAAGACAACGTTAAGGGAACTCTACCTGAATACATGCAGCATTCACAACAAGGCAGATGATTTAAAGGCCCAAATAGAGGTAAATAGGTATGATCTAATTGCCATTACCGAAAGATGACTATAGGGTGACCAAGACTGGGAACTGAATATTCAAGGATATTCGACATTTAGGAAGGACAGGCAAAAAGGAAAATGAACGTGGTGTTGCACTGATAATAAGGGATGGATCAGTACATTAGTAAGGGAGGATGTCAGATTGGAAGAACAAAATATGGAATCTGTTTGGCTGGAGCTAAGAAACAGCAAGAGGCAGCAAAAATTGGTAGGAATTGTTTATAGGCCACCAAACAGTAGTGGTAGTTTGGGGCATGGTATTAATCAGGAGATTAGAGAAGCATGTAGCATGGGTAATACAGTTATCATGGGTGAGTTCAAACTGCATATAGACTGGGTAAACCTAATGAGCAATAATGCTGTGCAGGATGAGTTTCTGCAGTGTGTTAGGGATGGTTTTCTAGAGCAGTATGTTGAGGAACTGACTAGAGAACAGGCTATTTTAGATCTAGTATTATGTAATAAGAAAGGGCTAATTAATAATCTTGTTGTTGTATAGTCATAGAGTTATACAGCACAGAAACAGGCCCTTCAGCCCATCGTGTATGTGCCAGCCATCAAGCACCTATCTATTCTAATCCCATTTTCCAGCACTAAGCCCATAGCCTTGTATGCTATGGCGTTTCAAGTGCTCATCTAAATACTTCTTAAATGTTGTGAGGGTTCCTGCCTCTACCACCCCTTCAGGCAGTGTGTTTCCAGATTCCAACCACCATCTGGGTGAAAACATTTTTCCTCAAATTCCCTCTAAACGTCCAGCCCCTTAACTTAAATTTATGACCCCTGGTTATTGACACCTCCGCTAAGGGAAACAGTTTCTTCCTATCTACCCTATCTTAATTTTGTATACCTCTATCAGGTCTCCCCTCAGCCTTCTCTGCTCTAAGGAAAACAATACCAGCCTATCCAGTCTCTTCATAGCTGAAATGCTCCAGTCCAGGCAACATCCTGGTGAATCTCCTCTGCACCCTCTCCAGTGCAATCACATCCTTCCTATAGTATGGCAACCAGAACTGTACACAGTACTCCAGCTGTGACCTAACTAGCATTTTATACAGCTCCATCATAACCTCCCTGCTCTTATATTCTATGCTCGGCTAATAAAGGCAAGTATCCCATATGCCTTCCTAACCAACTTACCTACCTGTGCTGCTGCCTTCAGTGATCTATGGACAAGTACACCCAGGTCCCTCTGACCCTCTGTACTTCCTATAGTCCTGCCACCCAATGTATATTCCCTTGCCTTGTTAGTCCTCCTAAAATGCATCATTTGCCACTGCTCCGCCCATCTTACCAGCCCATCTATATCGTCCTGTAATCTAAGGCTTTCCTCCTCACTATTTACACCACCAATTTTCATGCCATCTGCAAACTTACTGATCATACCTCCTGTATTCATGTCTAAATCATTAATGTACACTACAAACAGCAAGGGTCCCAGCACTGATCCCTATGATACACCACTGGTCACAGGCTTCCAATTGCAAAAAGAACCCTTGACCATCACTCTCTGCCTCCTGCCAGTAAGCCAATTTTGTATCCAATTTGCCAAATTGCCCTGGGTCCCATGGGCTCTTGCCTTCTTAACCAATCTCCCATGTGGGACCTTATCAAAAGCCTTACTGAAGTTCATGTTGACTACATCAACTGCTTTACCCTCATCTACACATCTAGTCACCTCTTCGAAGAATTCAATCAAGTTTGTTCGACATGATCTCCCCCTGACAAAGCCATGCTGACTATCCTTGATTAATCCTGTCCCTCAGAATCTTTTCCAATAGTTTCCCTACCACTGATGTTAGACTCACTGGCCTGTAATTACCTAGTTTATCCCTGCTACCTTTCTTGAATAATGGTACCATATTCGCTGTCCTCCAGTCCTCTGGCACCTCTCCTGTGGCCAGAGAGGATTTGAAAATTTGTGTCAGAGCCTCTGCTATCTCCTCCCTTGCCTCACATAACAGCCTGAGATACATCTCATCTGGGCCTGGGGATTTATCCACTTTTAAGCCCGTTAAAACTGCTGATACCTCCTCCCTTTCGATGCTAATTTGTTCAAGTATATCACAATCCCGCTCCCTGATCTCTACACCTACATCATCCTTCTCCATAGTGAATACAGATGAAAAGTAATCATTTAAACCCTCACCTGTGTCCTCCGGCTCCACACACAGATTGCCCCTTTGGTACCTAATGGGCCCTACTCTTTCCCTGGTTATCCTCTTGCCCTTAAAATACTTATAAAACGCATTGGGATTTTCCTTTATCTTGCCCGCCAGTGGTTTTTCATGTCCTCTCTTCGCTCCTCTAATTACTTTTTTAAGTACCCCTCTACATTTTCTGTACTCCTCTAGGGCCTCTGCTGTTTTCAGCCCCCTGAATCTGCCATAAGCCTCCTTTTTTTTCCTTATCCAATCCTCTATATCCCTTGACATCCAGGGTTCCCTGGACTTGTTGGTCATACTCTTCACCTTTACGGGAACATGTTGGCCCCAACCTCTCACTATTTCCTTTTTGAATGACTCCCACTGGTCTGATATAGACTTTCCTACAAGTAACTGTTCCTAGTCCACTTTGGCCAGATCCTGTTTTATCATATTGAAATCGGCTTTCCCCCAATTCAGTACCTTTATTTCTAGTCCATCTTTGTCCTTTTCCATAACTACCTTAAATTTTACAGAGTTATGGTCACTATCCCCGAAATACTCCTCCACTGACACTTCTACCACTTATCCGGCTTCATTCCCTAGGATTAGGTCCAGTACTGCCCCTTCTCTTGTAGGACTTTCTATGTGCTGGCTCAAAAAGCTCCCCTGTTTGCGCTATAAGAATTCTGCCCCCTTTAAGCCTTTTGCACTAAGACTATCCCAGTTAATATTGGGGAAGTTGAAATCCCCTAATATTATTACCCTATTATTTTTACACCTCTCTGAGATTTGCCTGCATATCTGCTCCTCTAACTCTACCTGACTGTTTGGAGGACCTGTAGTAATCTTCCAGCCAAGTGATTGCCCATTTTTTGTTTTTAAATTCTACCCATGTGGCCTCATTTGAGCAACCTTCTGAGATATCATCCCTCCTTACTGCAGTAACTGACTCCTTGATCAATAGTGCAATGCTACCTCCTCTTTTGCACCACTGCCCCCCACCCCGTCACGCCTGAAGATTCCATACCCTGGGATATTGAGCTGCCAATCCTGCCCTTCCCTCAATCATGTCTCTGTGATAGCAATAATATGTTTATCAATGCCCTCAATTCATCTGCCTTACTAGTAAGACTCGTTGCGTTAAAATAAATGCAATCCAGCCTTGCATTATTCGCTTGTGCCTTAGCAGGTCTATATTTACTCTGCCTTCCAGACTGACTTAATTTCTCTTTTATATTTGGCTGTGCATCACTCCCTACTGTACCTCCACTCTGTATCCCACCCCCCTGCCAAATTAATTTAAACCCCCCTCCCCCCCCACCCCCCACAACAGCACTAGCAAACCTCCCAGCAAGGATGTTGGTCATGCTCTGGTTCAGGTGCAACCGGTCCAACTTGTACAGGTCCCACCTTTGCCAGAAACAGACCCAGTGATCCAGAAAACTAAAGCCCTCCCTCCTGCACCATGTCTTCAGCCATGCATTCATCTGCTCTATCCTCCTGTTCCTATACTCACTAGCACGTGGCACTGGGAGTAATCCAGAGATTACAACCTTTGAAGCCCTGCTTTTTAATCTGCTACCTGGTTCCCTAAATTCTTGTTGCAGGACCTCATCCCTCTTTCTACCTGTGTTGTTGGTACCAATGTGAACCACGACCTCTGACTGTTCACCCTCCCCCTTCAGAATGTCCTGCAGCCACAGATCCTTTAGGGATGAGTGACCATAATGTGATAGAATTTTACATTATGTTTGAAAATGAGATCGTTCAATCTGAAGCCAGGGTGTTACATTTGAACAAAGGAAATTATGAAGCTATGAGGGGCAAATTGGCTGAGGTGCATTGGGAAAACACATTAAAAGGTATGACAGTACATAGGCAATGGATAGTTTTTTGTCAGGCAAACCCCCCACCTGCCAAGACTGAGGCACACATTATTTCGCCACATGAACAAAAACTTAAAATTGCAAGCCCTGACTGGAAGGACATTTGCATATTACCAGACAATGTTGAAACAATGGGGACACAGTAGTTGCTTCCCCAATACACAGAAGTGGTCAGACCAGTTTTAGTCACATGACTAACTGACTGTTGCAGAGTTTTGAACTGAGAGTTTTAAATTGGAGAAAAGAGGATTTGAACTGAGCCAAAGCCGTGTGCTCATGGAGTAAAGATATCTTCTGGAACTGAAGCAAGATGATCTCTCTCCTGCCTGCTTCCAGCTCCTTCCCCCAGAACTGAATCTTGTGAAAACACGTGAAACGCAAAGAGAGAAAAGTTTCCTACATGAACCAGGTTTTAAGAAGACTAGTGGGCCCCAATGAAAAGCAAGACCACTTATAAAAGGACTACAGTGAGCTTGAAGCACCGTAACAAGATATTGCCTCAAACTGTTCCACCTTATCTTTTCTGTTCCTATCTGCATGTGTATATCGTGTGTGCATGCTAGCGTAGGCACGTTGTATATTCGTAGGCATGAACCATATTAGAGTTTATGTTTTCAGTTTCAATAACATTTCATCTTTCTTCTTTAAACCACAGAAAGCCTGTTTGTGCTCATTTCTTTGCCTTATAATTGGAAAGTTGTGAACACGGATTCACAAAGTGGGAGCTCAAAACTCAGTGTGTTTAAAATTAAACCCTGTTACAAAAAGACACGGTGAAAATGGTAACAGACCCTCGACACCTTTTGCACCTGGTCATAACACTTTAAAGAAATATTACATAGTTTACAGTAACTATACATTCCTTCAAGGCACCAAAAGTAAAGGCAGTCAACCATTGATAACAAAGGAAGTTTAGGATTGTATAAGGTTAAAAGAAAAGGCCTATAAAGTTGCCAGAAATAGTAGTAAACCTGAGAATTGGGGATATTTTAGAGTACAGCAAAGGAGGACGAAGAAACTGGTAAAGAAGGGAGAATGAAATATGAATGTAAGCTAGCAAAAAACATAAAAATGGACAGTAAAAGCTTCTATAGGTACATAAAAAGGAAACGTTTAACTAAGACAAATATGGGTCCATTACAGGCAGAGTCAGGAGAATGTATAATGGGGAATAGAGAAATGACAGAGAAGATAAATGATTACTTTGTGTCTGTTTTCACTGAGGATGATAGAAGAAATCTCCCAGAATTAGAGATCCAAGGGATTAGGGAGAATGAGGAATTGAAGGAAATTAGTATTAGTAAGAAGGTTGTATTGGAGAAAGTCATGGGGCCGAAGATTGATAAGTCCCCAGGACCTGATATTCTTCATCCCAGAGTGTTGAAAGAGGTAGGTATGGAGATAATGGATGCATTGGTGATCATCTTCCAAAATTCTATAGATTCTGGAACGGTTCCTGCAGATTGGAAGGTCGCAAATGTCATTCCACTATTAAAGGAGGGAGGGAGAGAGAAAATAGGGAACTACAGAACTGTTAGCCTTATATCAGTTGTTGGGAAAATGCTAGAATCTACTCTAAAGGATGTGATAAATGGACACTTGGATAATAATGATCTGATTGGACATAGTCAATGTGGATTTATGAATGGGAAATAATGTTTGACGAACTTGTTGGAGTTTTTTGAGGATGTTACTCACAGAATTGATAAAGTGGAGTTGGTGGACGTGGTATACTTGGATTTTCAGAAGGCTTTTTATAAAGTCCTCCACAGGAGGTTGGTTATCAAAATTAAAGAACATGGGATAGGAGGTAATATACTGGCATGGATTAAGGATTGGTTAACAGGTAGAAAGCAGAGAGTAGGAATAAACGGGTCATATCTCATGTTGGAAGGCTGTGACTAGTGGGGTACCACAGGGATCAGTGCTTTGGCCCCAGCTGTTCACAATATATATAAATAATTTGGATGTGGGGACCAAATGTAATATTTCCAAGTTTGTAGATGACATAAAACTAGGTGGGAATGTGTGTTGTGAAGAAGATGCAAAGTGGCTTCAAGGGGATTTGGACAGACTTAGTGAGTGGGCAAGAACGTGGCAGATGGAATATAATGTGGAAAAATGTGAGGTTATTCACTTTGGTAAGAGGAATAGATGTGCAGAATATTTCTTAAATGGTAAGAGATTAGAAAGTGTAGATGTACAAAGGGACCTGGGTGTCTTGGTCAATAAGTCACTGAAAGCTAACATGCAGGTGCAGCAAGCAATTAGCCTTTATCATAAGGAATTTTGAGTACAGGAGTAGTGAAGTCTTGCCTCAATTGTATAGAACCTTGGTTAGACCGCACCTGGAGTACTGTGTGCAGTTTTGGTCCCCGTACCTTAGGAAGGATAGTGTTGCCATAGAGGGTGTGCAATGAAGCTTCACCAGACTTGTTCCTGGGATGGCGGGACTGTCCTATGAAGAGAGATTGGGGAAACTGGGCCTGTATTCTCTAGAGTTTTGAAGATGCGAGGTGATCTCATTCAAACCTACAAAATACTTCAAGGAATGGACACTGTTGAGGAGTCTAGAACCAGGGGACACAATTTCAAAATAAGGGGGAAACCACTTAGGACAGAGATGAGGTGACATTTCTTTACTCAGAGGGTTGTGAATCTTTGGAATTCTCTATTCCAAAGGGCTGTGGAAGCTCAGTCATTGAGAATGTTTAAAGCAGAGATTGACAGATTTCTAAATACCAATGAAATAAAGGGAGATGAGGATAGTGTGGGAAAAAGGCATTGAAGTGAATGATCAGCCATGATCTTATTGAATAACGGAGCAGGCTCGATGGGCTGAATGGCCTACTCCTTCTCCAATGTTCCTATGTCACAGACCTGAACTGTTAACTCTGCTTCTCTCTCCACAGATGCTGCCTGACCTGCTGAATAATTTTATTTCAGATTTCCAGCATCTGCAATATTTTGCTTTTACTTCATTCAGACAAAGCTGGTCTTGGCTGTCTCAATTGTCCCTTAGATCTCACAGTCAGATCTCCCATCATCTGTGATAAGCTGTCCAAGGTATGTAAATCTTTTTACTTATTCCAGGACTGGTCCATTTACTTTAATTTTCACTTCTGCGGTTAGGTCCCTGCTTATCACCTTGACTTGGTTTTCTTAAGATTCATTCTTAATCTATTTTCAACACTCCTTGCATTCACTTTGTTCACAATTTCCTATAGTGCCTCTTCTGACTCTGCAATCAGTGCAGTGTCATCTGAGTATCTCAAGTTGTTGATGTTCAACCCACCAATATTGCAACCTTGGTCGATGTTCTATGTCTCTGCAGATCGCTTCACTATACAGGTTGACCAGTTTTGGGGACATAACATAACACTGACACATTCCTTTTTTGATTGGGAAACTGTCTGACAAGCCGCTATTGCGTCTCATCACCGCTGATTGCTTCCAATATAGATTCTGAATTATCGTTTTATCATTTCTGTCAATTTCTAGTTAGTTTAAGCACTCCATTATTTTCTGATGGTGGACTCTATCAAAGTGCACTAAGCCTGGACCAGCAGCTGAGGCAGAAGAACTCACTATTCAGAGTCAATGGCACAGAAGGCGTAACAGCAAAATGTATGACACATCTGGGACAGAGTCATGACACTTAAGGACAAATGGCCAGTCACCTTGGAAGAGTCAGGGCACTCACCAAGTATTCACCCATATTTAGTCATGGAATTGTAAGGGGAGTGTGGCATATGGGCATCATGGGTTTACTTGGCATAAAACCTAGACCCCTGAAACTTGAGAAAAACTTGTCTATGAGAAACAGAAAATCACATGAATGATTTAATCAAAAGGTAGATGAGATCAGGGAAGAGAGTAAGGTGGGAAGATGATGTAATTAAAGCTTGTCAAGTAAACCTCTTGTAACTGTATAAATTAACTGCTCATACCAGTAGAATCACTATGATCATTCGTGAGAGTAGGACTTCTCCTTGCAATGCTCGTAATAAAGATTTCACGTTTGAACAAGACATCCAGCTCTCGAGGCGTTTTTGGGTACCGGAGCAAGCCGTCACTCTTACAGAATACTTGCACTTGCTTTGGTTTCGATTTTTACTCTGAGCTTATGCTTGCCACCTTTCTGTGAACATATAATCCCAATAATGGCAAATGCCTCAGATTGCGTAATAGCATTGTCACGTTGATATAGATTAACAATGTGAAATGCTTGCTCGCTGTTCACACAAGTGCATTCTTCACCCATGTCCTCATGACAATCTATCTCACTGCTGACCTGATGTACATGCTTGGGCTTTTGTTGTGTGTTCACATACCTTTTATTGCATTTGCCATCCTGTTCTCTCTGGATGTGTCTACCACCATTCCTGTGTGCAGTATCTGGGCTCGACCTTCTGCACTGCCTTGCCCAATGTCCTCACATGCCACAAGCTTTTCATTGCTCCTGGTAAACTGGACAACTGTTATTTGGGTGAGTCAGGCCATATTTGCCACAAGCAGGCTTCCGAGCCTTGGTTACCATGCCAATTGTCATAGCCACCCTCAACGCTTGTAACTGTTGGTGTTCAGCCATGGTGGCTTCAAATATCCTTTCATTATTAAGTAGTCCATCTATAGTGTGCCCTTGCTTCTTTTCTAGCACGTCATTTTGAAAGGCCCCTAGTGGGGGTAGATATGATGACTAGATCTATAACCCGTTGCGACAATTCAATATCTGCGTAGTCACAATATTGCGCTTTTTCTCGGCACCTTGCAAAAAACTCGTCAATGGACTCATCTTGCCTTTGCCGGTAGGTCGTAAGCTCATGCTTATGTACTCAGAAATTGACCTTCACCTTGAGTTGCTGCTCTAGGAATGTCCATAGCTTGCTAGGGTCCTTCTGATCCTCAGCTGACAATCCTGATGTATTGATCCATTGCAGGCCCTCATTGCCCAGTGCGATCTTGATTTTCACAGCTTTTTCCTCTGGTTCACTCACTTCTTGATTCAGTAAACACAGTTCTATCTGCTGATGAAACAGTTTAAATTCAGACGCTATGTCCGACACCTTCCACTCCATAGTTGGATACCTGAAAGCTATTTTCTGGATGATCCTCCTTTTTTATAAATATAGGACTTTTTACAGGTTTTCTTTTACACGGGTACACTTTTTTATAGACTGTCTGCTTTACAGGTCTTCTGCATTACAGGTACAGATTTCTGTTTCCTTTTTTAGACAGGGTCTGTTTACAGGCCTGCCCCTTTTAAGAGTGAGAGACTACAGCTTTCTTTGTTTACACAGTTGGTCCATTTTTTAAAATCAAGAGCAGTACTCTTTGTTTACACAGTTAGTTCAATATTTTTGAAAAAGAGAGCTTTTTTTTGCCGAGGGCTGCAGCTTGCAGTAGCAGCAGCTGCCACACCCAGCCTTTTACTTTGTGCTGGACCTCCAGTGGTGCTGTTGAGCTCTTCCCACTCTTTTGGGCTTAGATTCTACCCACAAAGCAAAAAAAGAAGCAAAGCTAAAGCTGTTATGGCTGTACTACTTCTTTTCAAATTTTTCGGCCCACTGCTGGATTAGTTCAAACCTCTGATCTCCTGGCAATTACTTGCTGTTCTCACAGAGTTTCAACACCACCCAGGGTCCTGTCTGCAGTCTTAGCTCACCGCACTGTTTTGGGGTCGCCTGCCAACTGCTCTCTGCCTGAATCTTCAGCCAATCCTGGTAAACAATCGGCTATTCTTTATTCTCTCTTGGTGTGTTCTTCAGGAAAAAATAAAACATTGCCACTGTTACGACCAGGTGAAAAAGAGGTCTAGGGTTCCCTTTCAGCCTTCACCTGGTCTTACCATAACAGGGTTTTATTTTTAAACACACTGTGTTTTTAACTCCCCTTTGATGAATCTTTGTTCACCGCTTTCCAATTACAAGGCAAAGAAACCAGCACAAACAAGCTTTCTTAGGTTTAAAGAAGAAAGTTGAAATTTATTAAACTTAAACTTAATCTGTAATTCAGTTAACGCCAACGGAGACACAATGCGCCCATGCTAGCATGCATACCCGATACACACATGCAAATAGAGACAGAAAAGAGCAGACGAAAAATAAGTTTGAGGCAATAGCAGAAGAGATTTTAATATGGTTCTTCGAGATCACTGGAGAGTCCTTGATTGTAGGTAGATCTTGCTTTTCATTGGGGCCCAGTATTCTTCTTAAACCTTGTTCGCTGTAGGAGACTTTTCTCTTTTGGGGTTCAAGTGTCTGCAGTGGATTCAGAGGCTTGTGAGAAAGAGATGGGAGCAGACAGGAAAGATCCTCTCAGTCCAGGAGCATTCTGCTTTCTGCCCAAACTGTTTGTACTAATTCAACAAAACTCAGGTTGCCCAGCAGGTTAGCCATGTGACTAGCTGATTTGACCATGTCTGTTGTGCATTTGGCCATCTTAACAGTCAACCTGGAATGTGAACTCCCCCACCTTCAATGTCTGGTGATCAGTCATTGTGGGTTGAATGTGTCAGGGAATGGTCTTTTGTCCTTTCCAAGCGCTGTCTGTTAATTTGCAAATGTATTTCCAGCCAAGGGCCCATTGTGGGTTGAATGTGTCAGGGAATGGCTGCTTTGTCCTTCCAAACACTGTCTGTTAATATGCAAATGTCTTCCAGCCAAGATCTGACAATTTTTTTTTAAAGCAAGTCCTTTCTTCACTCCAGTAACAGTTTAAAATCAACGTTATAGACAAAATTAATGTACCTCATTCTTGGCAGGTGGGGGCCTAGCATGACAGCCACAATGTAATATTTGGTGGTCTACAGAAAAAAATATATCCAAATGTTCCATCATGCAATATTATTTGTTCCTTTCGTATTGTCAGATACACAGGACTCCAATTAATATCCAAAGAAAATGTGGGTTTTTATTATAACTTAACTGGAACACACACACACACACACACACATATATTATATGTATATTACAGCTACTGCTGGACCCACATCTTACTCTGTTGGGCTGCACCCATAACTCACTCGTCATGTGTTACACACCATCACTTCCTCCGGTGATCTTCATTTACAGCTTCTAAAGGTGGTCCTCTTAAGATCATCCTACAGCACCATGCACATCCAACACCTCTCCTCCAAGTTCCAGCATTGTGGGCCTGTCTTCTTGTGGTTCTATTCCTACTATTTAAAAAGAACTAGTACATCTCCAGCAAATGCTTCTCTCTTCTCGTGCTATGACTGGGTGAGGAAGGGGTCTCAGGCTTCCCTCTGGCTCCTTTCCTGGTTTGGCTGTAACAGGGTTTAACTTTTAAAACACAGTGTTTTTAGCTTCACCTCAGTGAGTCCTTGCTCACTGCTCTCTAATTAGAATTGTAAATCAGACAGGCTTTCTTATGTTTAAACAAGAAAGATGTAAGTTTATTAGTGTTATCACTCTAACTCAGTTAAAATTACTAAAAACATGCAACACAAACAGACTAGCATGCATACACAATAAACACACACACAAATAGATACAGAGGGGAAGAAAGAATAAAAGGGGGATGGGGCAGTTGGAGTAGTAAATGGAATTCAGTTGCTGTCTTTAGTTTGGATGTGAAGTCCTTGATTGGAGTTAAGTCTTGCAGTTCTCGCTGGGCCCTGTGCACACTTTCAAACTTGTTTCTCTTATACCAGAAGGCTGAAGAGGCCCTCTGTCTTGAGGCTTAAGCTGCTTCCGTGAGTCCTTGGGTCTTTGCTTGAAAGAGAAACAGAGAGAGAAGTGCTATCTTCTTGAAGTTCAATTGCAGTCTGCCCTAAAACATTTCTGTGAAGCATAATTCAATCAGTTCCCAGGTTGGTCAGCAGGTTATTCATGTGACCAGCTCTTTGTTTGAAACAGCATCATCTACGAGGATTGTTGATTCTTCAAAGCTTACTAGACACACTTGGTGGGGGTGGGGGGTGGGGGTGGAGTGCCATAGCTTAGAAAGTCAATGGCTGTCAATGTCCTTTGATCATCACTATTGACAAAACCCATCTCAATAATTGAATCAGGGAGCACTTCTTTTGTCTCTCTATGGAACTGTCTCTCAGAGTGCATATGCAGGCATGTTTTAGCTTTTCAGCTCTGTGGTCCTTTTAAACAAGTTATGTTCAATGTCTAGTAAAATGTTTAAATAGTGTTCCATATGACAAAATTAATATGTTTCCATTTGGCAGGTGAGGCTTCCGTCACACACCCCTACAACGCGTTCTCTGGCATTCCCAAGTATCTATCCTTGGACTTCTCCTCTTCCTCATCTGCATGCTCAATGACATCATTTGTACATCTTCCACAGCTTCCACATGAATGCCAATGACATCAGCACCCTATCCACCACCTCTCTTGCCTCCTCAATTGTTTCATTGCTGCTTGTCCAATATTCACTCTTGAATGAGTTACAACTTCCTCCAACCCAATAACAGCAAGACTGAAGCCATCAGATTTGGTCTCCACTACAAGCTCCACTCCCTCGCCTATGATTCCACTTCCACTTTCCAGCTGCTGAGGCTCAAACAGATAGTTTACAGCATTGGCTTCCCATTCCAGCTTAAGCCTAGTTTCACATCTTCTCCGACACAAAGATCGCCTATTTCTACCATCACAACATTGCTCACTTTGCTCCTACTTCAGACCTGACTTCATGAATTCCCGAGTTAACTACTCTAACACTGTCAGTCATGCTGTCCCACCCATCATGCTCCATAGACCTCAAGTTGTCCAAAACTCTGCTGCACAGAACCTGTCTCACACGACGTCCCACTTGGCATCATTCTTGCCCCCCCTGACCTGCATTGTCTCTATGCCCCCATGACATTAAATTTGAAACCCTTGTTCTTGTCTTTAAATCCCTGCAAGACTTTGTTCTATCTTTTCTCTGTAATCCCGCAGCCTTACTGCCGCGTCCCACCCCACCCTTCACCCTTCGCCCCACAATTGATAGCATACCCTTCAGCCACCTAACTATTACTCTCTGCAGTTCCTTCCCTAAATCTCTCTGCCTTTCTGAAACTTGATGCTCCTTTAAAAAAATCTTCTCAAACCATTTTGATTACCAGCGTTTTGATCATCCCTCCTAACCTCTCCCTTCTTGGTTTGGCAACAGCTTTCTGCTTCTGTGAAATGTCTTCTGACATTCTTCATGTCAAAATCACTGTAACAATAGCTCTTGTTTATTCCAGGAGTTAGGAAGCCCTCACCTTGCAGGCAGACTAAAATTATGATGGTCTCACAAGGGACTTCTGAATGGTACACCATTGTGTTCTTTTTAAACAATGGATGAATGGAATATGAGTTGTAAAGTAGATTTGAGCAGAGTTTAGCCTTTTCATTCAATTTGCAAAGTAACCTCAGCTCACACTTAAAGTTGTTTGAATGTTGCAGTTAGTAAATTTATTTCTGTTTGTCTGTCATTGAGAAATGCTGGGGGCAGTGTGTACAGGCTGGCGAGTAGGAACCCATTACAGAAATTCAGCAATATCTATATCTGCTGCTTGTGCCAACATAGAACCCCAAAAGAAACAACTCCTTGTATACTCTGCAATTTTGGTGAAAACCATAACACAAGTGAAGTGGTGCAGTTGCTGCTGGGCTAGTTTTTTTTTATAGTATCTGCTTCTTTGTGGGATCTTGCTGAGTCCCAATTGTGTTTTCTACATTGCAACAGTGACTACTCTTCAAAAAGTGCTTAATTGGCTGTAAACCGCTTTAGGGTGTTCTGAGGTGATGACAGGTGCTATATAAATACAATTGTGTTTGTTCATAGTAAAGGAGTATAATGAGAGTTTGAATAATAGCTCATTATTAGTAATTAGAAAACCACAAACTCATCAAATGTTTTTTGGTATTTTGAGTTTTTCATTGAAAATAATTAAATTAATATGAATTATTGCTGATTTTATTTTCCCAAAGCAAGCTGAACCTGCCAGGTAACTGGAATTTAATTGCGGAAATTCAAATAATTGGATAAAGGATGTTATTTCATATCAAAGTGTTATACTGTATAAACACTTCAGTGTAGTTTTGATCTATAAATCATTGTCACGTACTTTAAGAAGACATTTTAAAGCTTCTGAGACAGGTATCATGTAAAAAAAGCCAGTATAAACACACAATTTTATTGTAATACTTGTTGACAATAAATTGTATGTAAAAATCCAAGAACAACTAGGGCTATATTTTGCCAGCCAAGGTTCTAAATCCAATATAGTGATTGGATGAGAGAAGTGCAGACTGCTGAGTAATAATACTGTGGAGACACGTTTTACTGAGATGATTTAAAGTTTGGGACTTCCTTATCAGAAGGACTGAGTGTTATGTGTAATTGGAAATGTTCCTCATTTTTGTCCTGCTATTACAGATGGGCTTTACACACTCAGCAACTAGATGGACAAAACATTCGGTCTGCATTCTTATTAGTAATTTAGCTGGCTGGGAAGTGTAAAATGTGTATTGCTGGCCCTCTGTGATTGACTGTTCACTTTGTTACCACGACTAGATTCAGCTAACATGATGACTTCATAGAATCATAGAATGATACAGCACAGAAGGCGGCCATTCGGCCCATCGCGCTCATGCTGACTCTTTGAAAGAGCTATCCAATTAATCCCACTCTCCGACATTTACCCCATCACACTGAAAAAGTTTTCCTTTCAAGTATTTACAAAATTCCCTTTTGAAAGTTGTTATTAAATCTGCTTCCACCATCCTTTTTGACAGTGCCTAAACAACTTGGTGTGTAAAAAATGTTTCTTCGTAACGTCTTTTTTTATCTTTAATCTGGTTACTGACACTTTTCCAATCACCTGAAGTCCTCTGGTTACAGACACTTCTACCACTAGCACCAGTTTCTCCTTATTTGCTCGATCAAAATCATTTGAACATCTCTATCAAATCTCCTCTTAACCTTCTTTGCTCGAAGGAGAACAATCCCAGATTCTCCTGCCTCTCCACATAACTGAAGCCCCTCATTCCTGGTAGGATTCTAGCAAATCTCTTCTGCACCCTCTCCAAAGCCTTGACATTCTTCCGAAAGTGTGGTTTCCAGAATTGAATGCCATCCCCCAGTTGAGGCCTAATAAATGTTTTCTAAAGGTTCAGCATCACTTCCTTGTTTTTGCACTCTATTCCTCTGCTACTAAAGCCAAGGATCATATATACTTTTTTAACAACCTTCTCAAGTTGTCCTGACACCTTCAAAAGTCTGTGTACATATTATCCCAGGTCTCTCTGTTCCTGCATCCGTTTAAAATTGGACCATTTAATTTATATGCTTCTCATTCTTCCGATCAAAATGTATCACTTCACATTTCTCTGCATTAAATTTAATTTACCACATGTGTGCCCATTTTACCAGTCTAGGTCCTGTTTATGTCTGTTAACGCTCCAACTCATTTTTATACATTTCTGAGTTTTGTGTCATCTGAAAACTTTGAAATTATGCCCTATGTATTCAATTCCAGGTCATTCTTTTTTTTTCTTTCTTTCTTTCTTTCTTTCTTTTGGGCCTCCTTATCTCGAGAGACAATGGATACGCGCCTGGAGGTGGTCAGTGGTTTGTGAAGCAGCGCCTGGAGTGGCTATAAAGGCCAATTCTGGAGTGACAGGCTCTTCCACAGGTGCTGCAGAGAAATTTGTTTGTTGGGGCTGTTGCACAGTTGGCTCTCCCCTTGCGCCTCTGTCTTTTTTCCTGCCAACTACTAAGTCTCTTCGACTCGCCACAATTTAGCCCTGTCTTTATGGCTGCCCGCCAGCTCTGGCGAATGCTGGCAACTGACTCCCACGACTTGTGATCAATGTCACACGATTTCATGTCACGTTTGCAGACGTCTTTATAACGGAGACATGGACGGCCGGTGGGTCTGATACCAGTGGCGAGCTCGCTGTACAATGTATCTTTGGGGATCCTGCCATCTTCCATGCGGCTCACATGGCCAAGCCATCTCAAGCGCCGCTGACTCAGTAGTGTGTATAAGCTGGGGGTGTTGGCCGCTTCAAGGACTTCTGTGTTGGAGATATAGTCCTGCCACCTGATGCCAAGTATTCTCCGGAGGCAGCGAAGATGGAATGAATTGAGACGTCGCTCTTGGCTGGCATACGTTGTCCAGGCCTCGCAGCCGTAGAGCAAGGTCATTAATATATAGATATCAATAAGGGCATTGGTCATAATACTGACCCCTGGGGAACAGCACAGTATGCTTCCATCCAGTCTGAAAAACAACTGTTCACCACTACTTTTCTGTTCTCTTAGTCAATTTTATATCCATGCTGCCAGTGACCCTTTAGTCCCATAGACTTTATTTTTGCTATCAAGTCTAATGTGTGGTACTTTGTCAAACACCTTTTGAAATTCCATTAAACCTATCAATCGCACAATCCTCAACAATCCTCTCTGTTCCTTCATCAAAGTACTCGAGCAAGTTGGTCAAACACAATTTGCCTTCTGCGTTGTCTTTCACTTTATTCGCCAATACTTTTCCAATGCCGACTAATTGTGTTGCAAAATTCTTCTGCGACAAAATGGCAGTGACCTGCTCTCCTGACTCTGTTTCTTAATTTCTACAATTATCTATTCAGAAAAAGCAGAAAACATCTGATTCTTAAGCCTTGCTTTAACTCAGGGGTGGAGTTGTGCAGGCAAAGGGTCAAAATGGTTGGCACACTGTCCGGACCTCAGCAGGGTGAGGCTTGGGAGATTTCAACTCCTGTGTTTTCTGCCTGAACTAGGTGGGAAACTGGCAGACGGATGTGGGATATCAGCAGACACTGAGGCGAGTTGGTGGAAGGGGGCTTAAGAGGGCTTTGAAGTTGGGGGTTGGGAGGATTATTTCCTGTAGGCCTAGGGGAGCCTAGATCAAAACAAAAGAAAGTCCTCTTACCATTGTAGGGCCTCTTCCTGGCCTGACTTCTCTTCCTGCCACGTTAGCCTGGCAGGGAAGGCATAATGGTTAAAATGGGGATGACATCATCGAAGCCTGACCTGCATATTTAAAGAAGGAACCCACTGGCAGAAGAACCAGATTAGATGGTATCCACAGGAAGGCAGCTGGATTGATGTGGGTAGTCCCGCGGGCCATTTTAAGTGTCCACCTATTGGGTTTCCGCTGGATGTGTAGGATTAAAGTCATCACTTTAGTTTCCTATTATACATTGCCTAATCAAATATAAATAGCACTCTAGATGAATTTGATGTTGTCATTTTTTTGATCAAAAAACATCAATCAACTAAATCTTTGTGTCAATGTCTATCTATGATCAGACTGTGAATTAATATAAACGTATTTCCTTTGACATTGGTGTAAATTAACTTGTGAATTGATTGATGTTTTCATTCCAAGGCATATAAGAAACATCAGAAAAGCACGGCCTTCATTTCTGTCTTGTTTCTTTCAGCATTAACATTGCAGTCTAAGGCAGCAGGCTCTATAATTCATGTCAGTTCTTTTCTTTGATATATATATATATATCCTGTAATGTTGCTTATAGGTAGTTCAAGGTCTGGAGCACAATTCTGATGCTAGTCAGTCTGTCCCTTTAAGGGCATTGCTATAAATAGGTAAACCCACTTAAGCATAGCAACTAATAAAATGTTAAGTCAATCAGAGGGCAGTTGTAACTGCTTGTAAATTTTAGGCTCCAGGTCAATAACCTAACAGGGCCAATTATGTGATCCCGAGTGAGCTGACCTTGCTGTATAAATTGAGGTCATCTCAAAATTATCATTTTATGGCTTTATCAGTACATAGTTCATGACAGTTGGGAGCAACAAGGGCTGGAGGCTGGAATTTCAGGCATCAGCAATCAGTCAAGGGGTGCCCATCAAGCATTGGCAGCACTTTCTGGAGTGGCACAGGAACAGCTTGGACAGGGATGACACTGGAGTAGAGGGAACATTGGGGTGGCATGGTAGGACATGGTGCAGGAATGGCAAGGAAGTACATGAGGTCAAGGGCGAGGTGGAGGTGGAGGATTTTTTTTAAAGTTAGGGCTATCACTACAGTGTAGATCTTAACTGGGCACTAGGTTGCTCTCATTATGGGGAGAGTTACCTAATTCAGTGCCATAGGGTTGAATTTTGTCAGGATCGCAGTGGCCCCGATGGTGGGCTGGAAAGCCGGGGACAACACCGCCTCGACCATTTCCAGGAGCCCTGACCCGATTCTGCGGCCATCAGGCAATTAACTGCCTGGTGTTGGGCCTCCTATCCCTTTAATGGCAAAGATACTGCCTCCAAGAGTTGCCGGCCAATCGGAGGTCTGGAAGCTCTTCAGTCTTGGCAGTGTCGCCGCGAGAGGTGGCCGCTGCTGGGACTGCATCCGGCTCGGAGCTGCATCGCAGCATCATGGACACCGCGCTGGAACTCAGGTAAGTGGGGTCGGGGTCGCCAGGGCCAGTCCGGCAGGCCCCAATGACGGGGTGGGTGGGGGAAGTCATTGGTGAGGGTGGGGGGGGGGGGCGGGGTGGGATGTTTCCACAGAGATGTCCCTTGCTGCTGGGGGTCCTCCATGTGTCATAGGTGCCCAATCAGGAGGGGCCCCTCCAAGGCCAGAGGGAGGCCTCCAGCTTTTACTGGGCGGTCTTCCCACATGGTAAAGCCCCCCCACCCCTCCACCAGGGGTAAAATGCCAGCGGCGGCAGGAAGAAGCCCTTAATTTGCCACTTTAAGGTTCTCAATTGGCTTCTGGGCAGGAAGGCAGTCTTCGACCTTCCCTGCCACTGATAAAATTGCACGCCGTCAGGAAGACAACGCCAGAAGTGATCCCAATGCCTCAGGAATCTAAAGCCTTCCCTCCTACACCATCTCTTCAGCATCATATTCATCAGCTCTATCTTCCTATTTCTGTACTCACTAGCACATGGCACTGGGAGTAATCAAGAGATTACTACCTTTGAGGTCCTGCTTTTCAATCTCTCTCCTAGCTCCCTAAACTCTGCCTGCAGGACCTCATTCCTTTTACTGTGTATGTCATTGGTGCTGATATGGACCATCACTCTTCTTCCTCCCCTCTACTCCATGCAGCTGAGCCACCCTGGACTTGGCTCTGTCTGGATTCCCCAGAGGAACTGAATACTGGTTGGAGAGGGAGATGCACTCATGGGATCCCTACCCTGCCTGCATGGTCCTCCTTGTTCTTCTAGCAGTCACTCATTCCCTCTCTGTCTACAGATTTTTAAGCTGCAGGGTTACCAGCTCCATAAACATGCTATCCACGAAGCTCTCAGCCTCATGGATGCCCCATGGTAACTCCAGCCACTGCTAAAGCTCTGAAACCCAGACCTGCCCTAGCTGGCAACACTTCCTGCACGTAGAGAGATATAGCACTGAAACAGGCCCTTCAGCCCACCAAGTCTGTGCTGACCATCAACCACCCATTTTATACTCATCCTACATTAATCCCATGTCCCCTACCACATCCCCACCTTCCCTCAATTCTCCTACCACCTACCTACACTAGAGGCAATTTACAATGGCCAATTTACCTATCAACCTGCAAGTCTTTGGCTGTGGGAGGAAACCGGAGCACCCGGCGGAAACCCACACGGTCACAAGGAGAACTTGCAAACTCTGCACAGGCAGTACCCAGAACTGAGCCCGGGTCGCTGGAGCTATGAGGCTGCAGTGCTAACCACTGCGCCACCCTATGTCAAATCATGAAACAGTGGTTCTTCGTGCTTGAGAAGTTGCAACACCATCGAAGCTTGCTGTATCCAAAAATCATGCTCCTCTGCATGAACACCATTTACAGAATAATTAGATTTTCACAGTACGTGCCATTGAAGGTGACCACTCTGGCTCAACAGCTAAATCAATAGTTTGGTTGTGCAGGCCATGAGAAGCTTCCAGGATATCCCACATGGCACATGATATGCATTCAACAGGGTTGAGGTTCCCTGCCATGTGTTTAATGTCTAGACCATTATTATTTGGAAACACTTACCAGCTTCTCACCATTCAGCTGGTTGCTGGTTGGGATGTCGCTATAGCTGTTTTGCAGGTGTTGCTTTTGTTGTTGGAGATTTTGCTGGAGGCTCTCTGCTCCACTTTAATTCCTCGGTCACTGTGTTCAGTCTCCACTGCTGCAGCTGTGCCGGTATATCTCTGTGACAGAGATAAACGCTTCTCTGCTCACCTAATTAATATATCTAGACTTCAGCTCTCAGATCTCACTGTCTCCCACTCCCTCACTCGGACCACTCCTTGTTTGGTAAAAGACCAGAACAGTACCTCTTCCCTCACTGTGCCAAATTCCTTCACTCAACAAATTCTCAAGTTAAGTACTCTGTCGAAGCAATACTCCATCAAGCTGGACTCCGTGCTACTTACTTCCTGACCAACAATTGAAGTCAGAGTAACTAGAACTCCTGTTTATTTACCAACAGTTAGACTTCTTAGTCTTGAAGGAATACAGTTTTATTCATCCTCTAGGACGAGGGACCTGTACAAGCAGGACTGGGACCAATATCCTCGCAGGGGGTTTTGCTAGTGTTGTTGGGGAGGGTTTAAACCAGCTTGGCAGTGGATGGGAACTTGAGAGTAGATTCAGAAGGGAGAAAAGAAAAGTTGGAAATGGAAGGCAGAAAATTAGTAAGCTTGTTTGGAAGGCAGAGGAAACGAAGGCTAGAAAATAGACAGTAAGGGAGTTTGGCAGTGCTAAAAGGATATACTGCAATGCAAGAAGTCTAGGGAATTATGCAGATGAGCTGAGGGTACAGATTGATATGTGGGAGTATGGTATTATAGCTAGAACTGAGACATGGCTGAAAGAAGGGCAAGAATGGTAGCTCAACATTTCTGATTACGGGGTTTTCAGACAAGATAGGGGGATAAAAAAGGAGGGGTGGGGTCACAACATTGATTAACGAAACAATTATAGCTGTGAGGAGGGATGATATAGTAGAAGGATCATAAAATGACGTCATATGCGTTAAACTGAGAACAAAGGGGCAATCACATTACTGGGAGTGTATTATAGACCCCCAAACAGTCAGAGGGAAATAGAAGGGAAAATATGTAGACAAATCTTTGAGATGTTTAAAAACAATAGGCCAACAATAGTTGGGGCGGGGGGTGGTATTTCAACTACCCAAATATTAACTGGGATAGAATTAGTGTGAAAGGCACAGAGGGAGCAGAATTCCTAAAATACATATAGGAGAACTCTTTAGCCAGTACGTAGCAAACCCAACAAGAGAGTCATAGAATCATTTATGACACAGGAGGAGACCATTTGGCCCATCAAGTCCATGCTGAAGAGGGGGTGGTTCTGGACTTAGTTTTATGGGATGAAGTTGGGCAGGTGGAAAGGGTATCAGTTGGGGAGCACTTTGGTGGAAGTGATCATAATTCAGTTAGATTTAGGATAGTTATGGAAAAGGACAAAGATAGGCCAGGAATAAAAGTTCTCAATTGGGGAAAAGCTAATTTTACTAAGAAGCGATATGATTTAGCTTAAGTGAACTGGAAACAGCTACTTGAAGGTAAATCAGTGCCAGATCAGTGGGAGGCCTTCAAGGAAGAGATAGTGAGACTTTGGAACTTTCTGCCTCAGAAGGTGGTGGAGGCGGGGTCATTGAATATTTTTAAGGCGGAGGCAGATAGATTCTTGTTAGGCAAGGGAACCAAAGGTGAATGGGGGTAGATGGAAGTGTGGAATTTGAGACAAAAACAGATCAGCCATGATCTTATTAAATGGTGGAGCAGGCTCGACTGGCTGAATGGCCTACTTCTGCTGCTAATTCATCTGTTCGTATGGTCATTTGGAGAGTTCAGGGCAAGTATGTCGCTTAAAGAAAAAGGGTGGACTAACAAATCCAGAGACCCCTGAATATCAAGGGTCTTAACGGGTTTGATATAGAAAAAAGTGAAACTTATAACAGATACTGAGGGCTCAATACTGCAGAGAAACTAGAGGAGTGTAAAAAGTGTCAGGGTGAAATTAAAAAGAAAATTAAGAAAGCAAAGCAAGGGCATGAAATATTGGCTAATAAAATCAAGGAAAACCCAAAGGTTTTTTTTATAAATACATAAAGAGCAAGAGGATAACTAAAGAAAGATTAGGGCCTATTAGGAACCATAACCTGTGTGTGGAGGCAGAGCACATTGGTATGGTTCTTAATGAATACTTTACATCTGTTTTCACAAAGGAAAGGAACGATACAGAAATTGCAATCAGGGAGCAGGACTGTGAATTAACATAGTGAGAGAGGAAGTATTAAGAGTTTTAACATCTTTGAAAGTGTATAAATCCCCAGGTCCAGATGGAATATACACTAAGCTGTTAAGGGAAACAAGAAAAGAAATAACAGAGGCTCCAACCACCATTTTTCAATCCTGTCTTGTTCCAGGCATGATGTCAGAGGACTGGAGGACAGCTAATGCTGTACCATCGTTTAAGAAGGGAGAAAGGGATATACCAAGTAACTATAGGACATTCAGCCTAACCTCAGTGGTGGAAAATTATTGGAAACAATTCTGAGGGATAAGATAAATCTTCATTTAGAAGGGCACGGATTAATCAATGACAGCTGGGAAGGTAAGTTTCACTCTAAAGTACTTACCTAGCGATTCGGCAGCTTCTTTTTGAACAGCGGTAGCAGTGAGAGTGCGAGCCAGGGGGCAGCTGGGAAGGTAAGTTTCACAAAAAGTACTTAACTCGTGATTCGGCGGACGCGGACACGGGGACTGCTGGGAAAGTAAACTTATATATTCGGGCAGTGGCTAAACCCAAAACACTACACCCGTAGTGTCTCCCACCCATCCTCCTCCTCTAACCAAAAAAAAAAGACTCTTGTGTGGAGGGTTTGGTAAGGTAAGGTTTTCCGTTATTTTTACTTAATCTCTGTGTCAATTTAGAGCAGAGGTGATGGAAGCTAGGGCAGTTGCATGCTCCTCTTGCAGGATGTGGGAGGTAAGAGTCACCACTTGTGTCCCTGCTGACGTCACCTGTGAGAAGTGCACCCAACTCCAGCTCCTCACAGACCGCGTTAGGGAACTGGAGCTGGATGAACTTCGGATCATTCAGGCGGCTGAGGGGGTGATAGAGAGCAGTTATAGGGAAGTAGTGACACCTAAGTTACAGGATAAAGGTAGCTGGGTGACAGTCAGGGGAGGGAAAGGGAATAGGCGCACAGTGCAGGGATCCCCTGTGGCCGTTCCCCTCAATAATACGTTTACTGTTTTGGATACAGTTGGGGGGTGGGCACCTACCAGGGCAAAGCCACAGCGGCCAGGTCTTTGGCACTGAGCCTGGCTCTGTGGCTCAGAAAGGAAGGGGGGAGAATAGGAGAGCGATAGTGATAAGAGATTCAATGGTTAGAGGAACAGACAGGAGATTCTGTGGTCGCGAACGAGACTCCCGGATGGTATGTTGCCTCCCGGGTGCCAGGGTCAGGGATGTCTCAGATCGAGTCTGCGGGATTTTTAAGGGGGAGGGGGAGCATCCAGAAGTTGTGGTACACATCGGTACCAATGACATAGCTAGGAAAAGGGATGAGGACCTGAAAAGCGAATATAGGGAGTTAGGTTGGAAGCTAAAAGGCAGGATGATCAGGATAGTAATCTCAGGATTGATACCGGTGCCACGTGCTAGTGAGGCTAGAAACAGAGAGCGAGTGCAGCTGAACACGTGGCTAAAGAGCTGGTGTAGGAGGGAGGGCTTCAGATATGTGAATCATTGGGATACCTTCGGGGGAAGGTGGGACCTGTACAAGAAGGACGGGTTGCTTCTGAACTGGAGGGGCACCAATATCCTGGGCGGGAGGTTTGCTAGAGCTCTTCGGGAGGGTTGAAACTAGTTTGGCAGGGGGATGGGAACCGGAGCTACGGATCAGTGGATGGGGTAGCTGTTGAACAGGCAGATACCGAGTGCAGAGAGTCTGTGAGGAAGGTTAGCCAGTTGACAGGGCAAAGTTGCAGCCAGTATGATGGGTTGAAGTGTGTCTATTTTAACGCAAGAAGCGTCAGGAATAAGGGTGATGAACTTAGAGCATGGATCAGTACTTGGAGCTACGATGTTGTGGCCATTACGGAGACTTGGATATCACAGGGGCAGGAATGGATGTTGGATGTTCCGGGGTTTAGATGTTTCAAAAGGAATAGGGAGGGAGGTAAATTAGGTGGGGGAGTGGCATTGCTAATCAGGGATAGTATCACAGCTGCAGAAAGGGAGGTCATCGAGGAGGGTTTGTCTACTGAGTCATTATGGGTGGAAGTCAGAAACAGGAAAGGAGCAGTCACTTTATTGGGGGTTTTCTATAGACCCCCTAATAGCAACAGAGACACGGAGGAACAGATTGGGAGGCAGATTTTGGAAAGATGCAGAAGTAACAGGGTTGTTGTCATGGGTGACTTCAACTTCCCTAATATTGATTGGAACCTCCTTAGTGCAAATAGTTTGGATGGAGCAGTTTTTGTCAGGTGTGTCCAGGAAGGTTTCCTGACTCAATATGTAGATAGGCCGACTCGAGGGGAGGCTATGTTGGATTTGGTGCTTGGCAACGAACCAGGCCAGGTGGCAGATTTCTCGGTGGGAGAGCATTTCAGTGATAGCGATCACAACTCCCTGACCTTTACTATAGTCATGGAGAGGGACAGGAGCAGACGGGATGGGAAAATATTTAATTGGGGGAGGGGAATTTACAATGCTATTAGGCAGGAACTGGGGAGCATAAATTGGGAACAGATGTTCTCAGGGAAATGCATGACAGAAATGTGGAGGTTGTTTAGGGAGCACTTGCTGCGACTGCTGGATAGGTTTGTCCCGATGAGGCAAGGAAGGGATGGTAGGGTGAAGGAACCTTGGATGACAAGAGATGTGAAACAGCTAGTCAAGAGGAAGAAGGAAGCTTACTTAAGGTTGAGGCAGCAAGGATCAGACAGGGCTCTAGAGGGTTACAAGGTAGCCAGGAAGGAACTGAAGAATGGACTTAGGAGATCTAGAAGGGGACATGAAAAAGTCTTGGAGGGTAGGATTAAGGAAAATCCCAAGGCGTTCTACACTTATGTGAGGAACAAGAGGATGGCCAAAGTGAGGGTAGGGCCAATCAGGGATAGTGGAGGGAACTTGTGCCTGGAGTCGGAGGAGGTAGGGGAGGTCCTAAATGAATACTTTGCTTCAGTATTCACTAGTGAGAGGGACCTGGTCGTTTGTGAGGACAGCGTGAAAAAGACTGATATGCTCAAACAGGTTGAGGTTAAGAGGGAGGATGTGCTGGAAATTTTGGAAGACATGAGGACAGATAAGTCCCCGGGGCCAGACGGGATATACCCAAGGATATTATAGGAAGCGAGGGAAGAGATTGCTGCACCTTTGGCGATGTTCTTTGCGTCCTCACTGTCCACTGGAGTAGTACCAGATGATTGGAGAGTGGCAAATGTTATTCCCTTGTTCAAGAAAGGGAATAGGGATAACCCTGGGAATTATAGACCAGTCAGTCTTACGTCGGTAGTGGGCAAATTATTGGAGAGGATTCTGAGAGACAGGATTTATGATTATTTGGAAAAGCATGGTTTGATTAGAGACAGTCAGCATGGCTTTGTGAGGGGCAGGTCATGCCTCACAAGCCTTTTATGAATTCTTTGAAGATGTGACAAAACACGTTGATGAAGGAAGAACAGTGGATGTGGTGTATATGGATTTTAGCAAGGCGTTTGATAAGGTTCCCCATGGTAGACTCATTCAGAAAGTAAGGAGGCATGGGATACAGGGAAAGTTGGCTGTCTGGATACAGAATTGGCTGACCCATAGAAGACAGAGGGTGGTATGAGATGGAAAGTATTCAGCCTGGAGCTCGGTGACCAGTGGTGTTCCGCAGGGATCTGTTCTGGGACCTCTGCTCTTTGTGATTTTTATAAATGACTTGGATGAGGAAGTGGAAGGCTGGATTAGCAAGTTTGGCGATGACATGAAGGTTGCTGGAGTTGTGGATAGTGTGGAAGGCTGTTGTAGGTTGCAACGGGACATTGACAGGATGCAGAGCTGGGCTGAGAAGTGGCAGATGGAGTTCAACCTGGAAAAGTGTGAAGTGATTCATTTTGGAAGGTCGAATTTGAATGCAGAATACAGGCTCAAAGACTGGATTCTTGGTAGTGTGGAGGAACAGAGGGATCTTGGGGTCCATGTCCATAGATCGCTCAAAGTTGCCACCCAAGTTGATAGGGTTGTTAAGAAAGCGTATGGTGTGTTGGCTTTCATTAACAGGGGGAAAGAGTTTAAGAGCCGCGAGGTTATGCTGCAGCTCTATAAAGCCCTGGTTAGACCACACTTGGAATATTGTGTTCAGTTCTGGTCGCCTCATTATAGGAAGGATGTGGAAGTTTTAGAGAGGGTGCAGAGGAGATTTACCAGGATGCTGCCTGGACTGGAGGGCATGTCTTACGAAGAAAGATTGAGGGAGCTAGGGCTTTTCTCATTGGAGCGAAGAAGGATGAGAGGTGACTTGATCGAGGGGTACAAGATGATGAGAGGCATAGATAGAGTGGATAGCCAGAGACTTTTTCCCTGGGTGGAAAGGGCTATCACCAGGGGGAATAATTTTAAGGTGATTGGAGGAAGGTTTCAGGGAGATGTCAGAGGTAGGTTCTTTACACAGAGAGTGGTGGGTGCGTGGAATGCACTGCCAGCGGTGGTAGTAGAAGCAGATACATTAGGGACATTTAAGCGACTCTTGGATAGGTACGTGGATGATAGTAGTATGAAGGGTATGTTGGTAGTTTGATCCTAGAGTAGGTTAAAGGTTCGGCACAACATCGTGGGCCGAATGGCCTGTACTGTGCTGTACTGTTCTATGTTCTATGTTCAATGACAGTCAGCAAGGATCTGTTAAGGGAGTGTTGTGTCTCGAGTCATAGAGTAATTTACGGCACAGAAGGCCATTTAGACCATCGAGTACATGCCAGCTCTCCACGGAGCTAAGCTGTCAATACCACTCCCCGGCTCGATCCCTGTAGCCCTGCAAGTCTATTTCTTTCAGGTGGTCATCCAACCTTTTCTTGAAATCATTGATCATCTCTGCTTCCACCACCCTCGTGGGCAGTGAGTTCCAGGTCATTACCACCCGCTGCATAAAAAAGTGCTTCCTCATAATGCCCCTGAATCTTTTTCCCAAAACTTTCAATCTGTGTCCCCTAGCCCTTGTACCATTTGTTAATGGGAACAGTTTCTCCTTGTCTAACTTATCTAAGCCTGTCATAATCTTGTACACTTACATTAAATCTCCCCTCAATCTCCTTTGTTCTAATGAGAATAACCCCAGCTTTTCCAATCTAACCTCGTAACTAAAATCCCCCATCCCTGGAACCATTCTGGTAAATCTCCTCTGCACCCTCTCAAGGACCCTCACATCCTTCCTGAAGTGTGGTGACCAGGACAGGACACAATTATCCAGTTGGGGCCTAACCAGAGCTTTATTAAGATTCAGCATAACTTCCCTGCTTTTGTACTCAATGCCTCTATATGAAGCTCAAGATCCCATATTCTTTACTAACCATGATTTAATTTTTTTGAGGAGATACTAAGGAGGATCGATGAGGGTAGAGCATTTAATGTCATAGTCTATATGGATTTTAGCATGGCTTTTGATAAGGTCCCACATGGCAGACTGGTGGCGAAAGTAAAAGCCTATGGGATCCAACGCAAAGTGGATCCAAAATTGACTGAGAGGCAGTAAGCAATCCACGTAGAAATGCAGCAAGACCTGGACAATATTCAGGCTTGGTCTGATAAATGGCAAGAAACATTTGTGCCACACAAGTGCCACGTAATGACCATCTCCAACAAGAGAGAATCTAATCATCTCCCCTTGACATTCAATGGCATTACCATTGCTGAATCCCCCAATATCAACATCCTGGGGGTTGCCATTGACCAGAAACTGAACTGGAGTAGCCATATAATTACTGTGGCTACAAGAGCAGGTCAGAGGCTAGGAATCCAGCGGTAACTCACCTCCGGACTCCCCAAAGCCTGTCCACCATCTGCAAGGCACAAATCAGGAGTGTGATAGAATACTCTCCACTTGCCTGGAAGGTGCAGCTCCAACAATACTCAAGATGCTCAACACCATCCAGGACAAAGCAGCCCACTTGATTGGCTACACAAACATTCACTCCCTCCACCACCGACGCACAATGGTAGCAGTATGTACCATCTACAAGATACACTGCAGCAATGCAGCAACGCTGCTTAGACAGCAGCTTCCAAATCCGTGACCTCGACCACCTAGAAGGACAAGGGCAGCAAGTGTATGGGAACACCACCACCTGCAAGTTCCCCTCCAAGCCACACACCATCCTGACTTGGAACTATATTGCCGTTCTTTCACTGTCGCTGGGTCAAACTCCTGGAACTCCCTTCCTAATAGCACTGTTGGTGCACTAACCCCACATGGACTGCAGTGGTTCAAGAAGGCAGCTCACCACCACCTTCTCAAGGGCAATTAGGGATGGCCAATAAATGCTGGCCTAGCCAGCGATGCCCACATCCCATGAATGAATTTTTAAAAAGCAAAGGGTAATGGTTTTGGCTGTTTTTGTGACTTGGAAGGCTGTTTCCAGTGGGGTTCTGCAGGGCTCAGTACTAGGTCCCTTGCTTTTTGTGGTATATATAAATGATTTGGACTTGAATGTAGTGGGTATGATTGAGAATTTTGCAGACAATACAAAAAATGGCCATGTGTTTGATAATGAAGAAGAAAGCTGTGGACTGCAGGAAGATATCAATGGACTAGTCAGGTGGGTGATGCAGTGGCAAATGGAGTTCAGTCTGGAGAAGGTAATGCATTTGGGGAAGGCTAACAAGGCAAGAGAACACACAGTAAATGGTAAGATATTGAGAAGTGTAGAGCAACTCAGAGACCTTGGAGTGCATGCTCACAGATCCCTGAAGGTAGATAAGGTGGTCAAGAAGGCATACAGGATACTTGCCTTTATTAGCTGAAACATAGAATATAAGAGCTGGGAAGTTATGCTGGAACTGTACAAAGCACTAGTTAGGCCATAGCAGGCGGCCTGCATGTAGTTCTGATCACTATGCTATAGAAAAGATGTGATTGGACTTGAGAGGGTACAGAGGAGATTTCCGACGATGTTGCCTGGACTGGAGAATTTTAGTTATGAGGAAAGATTGGATAGTCTAGGGTTGTTTTCTTTGGAACAGAGGAGGCTGCAGGGAGACCTAATTGGAGTCTATAAAATTATGAGGGGTCTAGATAGAGTGAATAGGTAGGCCCTATTCTCCTTGGCTAAGGGGTCCATAACCAGGGGGAATAGATTTATGGTAAGAGGCAGAAGGTGTAGAGGGGATTTGAGGGGAAATTTATTCACCTAGAGGGTGGTGGGGATCCGGAAGGCACTGCCTGAAAGGATGGTAGAGGCAGAATCCCTCATAACATTTAAAAACCACTTGGAGATGCACTTGAAGTACTGTAACCTCCAAGGCTACGGACCAAGAGCTGGAAAGTGGGATTAGGTTGGATGGCTCCTTGTCAGGCAGCATGGACACGATGGGCTGAATGGTCTCCTTCCATGCTGTAAATTTCTATGATTCTGATTCGTGAAACTTTGCAGATTGCAACAAGAGTTTCACAATCACACATAAGTCACAGCTGCACGGGCTGAGATCTGCCAGTTCAGTACACATCATGAATGTTCCTGGTGTGTATGTGTCAGGTCCTTTCTGGACAGTTTCATTTAGCAACTGTGCATTGGAGGAACCCACTAAGATGAACTCCACCCTTCACACCATCACACTTTTAAGGTTGTTACACCAGCTATAGTTCTTTGAAATATAGTGGAAACAACTTTTTTTAAAATTAATTTAAAAATTCAAATATCAACAAAGCAAAGTAATGTTACTGTTCATGTAATTGTTTGATTTTTGAGAGGGATCCACATTGGTGAGATTTCCTTTTTAAGTACCAGCACAGGATGTTTGCGATTAATATTATGAACACTGCTAAACAATGTGTATGCCTATCTTAGATATGATTTATAAATAATCCAGATAATATATACAACAGCAGTAGGATCCTGACTTTGTTTCCCAAATGGGACACTATCCATTCTCTGGCGCTTCTCTTCACAAAGCCCCGAATTCTTCCTCCTTATTTTCTGAAGGGGCTGAAAGGGTGGTAGAGCCAGAAACCCTCAAATTTAAAAAGTACTTGGATATGCACTTGAAGGGCTGCAATCTGCAAGACTACGGACCGAGAACTAGAAGATGGGATTAGGCTGGATGGCTGCTTGTCACATGGCACAGACACGATGGATGAATGGCCTCCTTCCAAGCTGTAAATTTCTTTGACTCATGTTGGGAATGTGCTGATCTGTTGCCCAAGATGGTGAAAGTAAGGCTATTTGACCATGGGGGCTTCACAGTCAATCCAAATCCTGGTCTCAACCAGCACCAGTGCTTTTCCCAGGAATCACTTGGCAGCAAATTACAGCAGGGACTTCATTTGAGTTTTGTTTTCTCTCCTTTTAGCCCATGGGGAAATCAGCTGACTCGACAGAGACTGGATCAACCACGGGACCTTTTAGTGTAATAAAAACAAGAAATGCTGGAAATACTCAGCAGGTCTGGCAGCATCTGTGGAGAGAGAAGCAGAATTAACAAAAGAGAAGGTGTTGATAGGACAAGGTCATAGAGAATAACAGATCAGAAGGTCATGAAACAAAGGCCAATGTTATGTTAATGGTGTGCTGAAAGACAAAGCGTTTTGTTAACTCTTGCCCCACCCCCGCTTTATTTGCTTAAAACGTTTTACATTTCTAATATCTGCCAGTTCTGATGAAGGGTCACTGACCTGAAATGTTAACTCTGCTTCTCTCTCCACAGATGCTGCCAGACCTGCTGAGTATTTCCAGCATTTCTTGTTTTTATTTCAGATTTCCAGCATCTGCAGTATTTTACTTTTATTTTGGACCGTTTAATGTGTATGGCTCAATCCCAGACCTGACAATGAATCTACCAGCTGAGATGTCAATGGGGTATTGAAATATACTAATTCATTTAAAACAAATCCACTTGTATGGCCATCATAAGTTTGCCATTTAAAAATAGTGACAGGCTAAGGTCACTTGTTACCTTCAATTGAGGAAGACTTAACAGTAAAAAGCAAATCATTAGAAATATAGAATGCTGGGAACACTCAGTAGGTCACAGGACAGATCGAACAAAGGGGCTACATCCAGAACCATAACTCATCTCTTCTCTTCACAGATCTTCTCTGAACTGCTGAGCTTTTTCTGGTATTCCTGCACATTCTGCGTGTTACAAGGACGTGGAAGTTGAGATATTTCATCTGGGGTTTCAATTGATTCTTCTCAATGTAACTAAATTTACAAATGATGCTGTTAGTGTAAAGGACAGCAAAGGGCGCTGCGTTTTTACAACAACCTGCATTTATATCCCACCTTTAATGCAGTGAAACATTCGAAGGTGCTTCAGGGGAGCGTTATCAAACAAGATTTGCCTCCAAGCCACGTAAGGAGATATTAGGATAGGTGACCAAAAACGTGGGCAAAGACTTGGTTTTAAGGAGCATCTTAAAGGAGGCGAGAGAGGCGGAGAGAAGGAGAGGCTTAGGAAGGGAATTCCAGAGCTTAGGGCCCAGGCAGCTGAAGGCATGGCCACCAATGGTGGAGCAATGAAAAGCGGGGATGCTCAAGAGGCTGGATTTGAAGGAGTGCAGATATCTCGGAGGGCTGTGGGCTGGAGGAGGTTAGAGAGATAGGGAAGGGGTGAAGCCATGGAGGGTATAAAGACAATAAGTATTGAAAAAGTTGTTCCCAGAAGGCAGTGCTGTGACAAAGGCAGCCAAACCAGGTGATTGGTAATGGGTGCAATGTAATCAAAGGTAAAAATCTGTCAAATTAATTTGAGATAGGAAAGAGAGAAGGAATGAAACTTCAAAGAAAATGTACAGTTGCCCTCTGTGCACCTTGAAGAAAAGCAAGCCTTATACTTGGAATGTGGAACAGTAATCTGATCACCTTGTGTCTGAGCAGATGGGTGGCTCGAGAGCTTTGTTTTGAATCATTGTCACAAATAGGTTTCATTTGTCGGTTGCACTCTGTAGCACTTCTTTTCTCTCTCTCTCTCTCGCAGTAAATCTGGTGGGTAATCACCCACTCCTGAAAGAGCTGCACCCATGCACCAGCTGCTCTGCCTCGTTCTTTGGCACGACCAGTGTTGCTATTGCTATGGAGACAGCAAAGCAGCGGATGACATCTTAAGCTGGAAAGATGCCAAGGTAATCTGATGGCGCAGGTTTTTGTGTGTGTGTATTATGTGTTTTAATAGAAAGAGTAAGCCATCCCTTCAAGCTTGTCCCGTTGGCAGTGAAACAAGTTTGAACTTTGAGCCAATTGTAGGCCACCAATTAACTACCACAGCCAGCTGTTGTTTGTGCTGTGCCAAGTCTGAGGATCCGCACCAAGGCTGTGACAATATTAACTCTTTAAGGGGCTAACAAGCACTTTAGCTTGTGCACTGCCTAATATTACTTTCCCAGATAGCTGACTACATTAATACTCTCAGTGTTACAAGACATATTGCTTTGAAAAGATTAGCATTCCCAGTGTACCGTCAGTTAATCCGTGTTCTTAGGTCTCCGTGTCTCCAAGCTGAGAGATAAACATAGAGTGAAGAGTTTTGCTGGCCGAAATTAATGTTCTTAAAGTGGTACTTAATCCATTTAGCATTGCCAGTCAGACAGACATTGCAAACCATTTTTTGTTGATTGCCCCTTTTCACTTTCATTCACAATTGTCAGTTGAACAGAGAATTCACTCTTATAGTGGTGGCTGACTCTCCCCTGGGGGGTTGGGAGGGCGGGGTCCAACTAGTCTCTGCTGCCCACTAGACTGTGCCCAATTGACCTAGTCAGTGAGTATTGGTAGGCAATTGAACCGCATAAAACATAGCAGCCAAGGTCAACCATATTCTCACTTGACACCCAGGCACATTCACTTTTCAGGAGATTTGGCTGCATAGCAATCAAGAAACAAAGACTAATTTTCCTCCTTCTTTGCCCAGGGACACTGAGGCCAATTGTAGCACTGCTCCCATACCCTGGCTTAGAGCTATATGCTTTCAATTTTCATGTGGTTTTTTTTTCTCAATGAGCAGGAAGACACAGCAGAAAAGAATAAATGTGTTTTAGGGAGCTGTTCTTATCTATTTAGAGATACAGTACTGAAACAGACCCTTCGGCCCACCAAATCTGTGCTGACCATCAACCACCCATTTATACTAATCCTACATTAATTCCATATTCCTACCACATCCCCAACCTATACTAGGGGCAATTTATAATTGCCAATTTACCTATCAACCTAGAAATCTTTGGCTGTGGGAGGAAACTGGAGCACCCGGCGAAAACCCACACAGTCACAGGGAGAACTTGCAAACTCCACACAGGCAGTACCCAGAATTGAACCCAGGTCGCTGGAGCTGTGAGGCTGCGGTGCGAACCACTGCACCACTTGACAGTTTTCTTGAGACTTGTTTACTCATAGAGGACCAAATCTACTATGGCTGGATGTTATTTTAAAACCACAGGCAAAGAGTAGGTTGTGAGAGTGTTTTAGGTAAGGGAAGGTTGAAATATACCGAGGAGGTCACACTTCGATGCAGACAGGGTATTTAAACTCAAGAGTGGTCTTTCTCACCATCGTTTCAGTTTCTTTTTAAAATCTATCTTCACTATAAACTTTTCAAAGACACAAGTCTCATGGGATTCACCGACACTGAAATCGATGCTAACAGGACGGTGACAGTCTCAAATTGGGATTGGTAGACTCCCTGCCCCAGCAGTGCCAATGCTCTGCCTGCATTTTACAAGGGCCTATACCACAGGGTGGCTAAAGTTCTTCCGGTTTCAGGCAGTAGACCCCTTTTTAATATGCAAATGGCATACGAAGGACCCCAACTGCCATTTTAGGAATGAACTGGTCGGTGCCTGTGCCATGCACAGCCAAAAAGGTCCTGAGAAAATAAATTTTAAATATTTTGATGGGGCTAGAGGGAGTGGGAGGCTTTCTTCAGGCCTCACAAAAATAATCTGGGCTACTGTTGCCCTGGCCTCCCTGCCCTGGGTGACCACTGGGCTGACCAATCTTGCTCCAGCTTGAACCTGGCATCTGTATCAAGCTACCTACTAAAATGAGGCTTGCGCTTTAAAATAGCTCCAGCCTCCTCACTGCCAGACAGGCAGGCTATTGCTCTGCCACCTAAAATGGTTAAAGTCCACTCCGTGTTGTGCAAATTGAGTGGCAAGGTGTAAATCAGTCAGTTTGAGAAAAGTGCAGTGGCACTTGAGGTGAAGTATTGGACTCCCCAACTGAAGAATTGGCCTTTTGAATTGCTGAGTTCCTCTCATTTATTTTTGTCTTGCTGTTATTTCTCCTTCCTTCTTCTGTTAGAATCATAGTATAGTCTGGGATATGCTTTTCTTCACATGAGCTACTTCTGAGTGCTGGTAAGATATTCAAATGTGAAGATCATTGCAGCTAAACTAATTTTGCCCTCATGCAAGATCCACATGCAGAGTGCCTGGACAGCTATTGAGGAATGGGAGCCATGGCCTCCTTAATCTAGGACACTGAAGATAATTGCCCTGTCCCTTACCACCACTCCAAATAAGGTCAAACCATTCAACATTGGTCAGGAACTGAACCTGGGATCTTCCTGTTCTTTAAGGTTCAGCTACTCATTGAATAATAAGGGAAGTTGGTAGTGGGTAGAGGGGGTTGACTGCCATGGTTGCTTGCATGCCCTCACTGGGTGAGTCTTATTAACTTTTAAATTGAACCATAGAAAAATATTTTGCATTGCTGTTCTATCTCAGGAGAGAGGGTGATATAGGAGAAATTGTAAGTGTTCAGTGCATACACATACAATCACAGCCCACCCAACACTTCCAGAACAAGGAGAAAGTATAAACAAACAATTAGTTTCCACGTTAGCTCAGTGAGTAAATGCACAGTACCAAGGCATAGTACCTGATATAGTACCAGGATATCCAGGGACAAGGTTTCTTCTGCTCACTAGCTGTAATCATAAAAACACATTTCCCATTTTGGTACAGCTAATATATCAACCTGCATACAGTAAGCACTTCCCAGGAATTCCCTTCCTAAACCTCTCTGCCTCTTTTCCTCTCTCCCCTTCTTTAACACCTTCCTTAAAACCTACCTCTTTCACCGTGCTTTTGATCACCAGTTCAAATCTCTCCTTATGTGGCTTGGTGCCAAATGTTGTCTAATAACACTCCTGTGAAGCGGCTTGGGATATTTTTAAAGAAAAATTACATTTAAGAAGAGCCTTTCATGACCACTGGATGTCCCAAAGCAATTTACAGCCAATGAAATACTTTTTGAAGTGTAGTCATTGTTGTAACGTAGGAAATGCGGCTGTCAATTTGAACACAGCAAGCTCCCACAAACAGCCATGTGGACAATGACCAGATAATCATTTCTTTTGATGTTGATTGAGGGATAATTATTGGCCAGGACACCGGGGATAACTCCACTACTCTTAGAACTACTGAGCCATAGAAAAAATACAGCACAGGAGGCCATTCAGCCCGTCGTGTCTGTGCCGGCCGAAAACTAGCTGCCCAAACTAGTTCCACCTTCCAGCACCTGGTCCATAGCCTTGCAGTATACAGCACTTCAGGTGCATGTCCAGGTACCTTTTAAAAGAGTTGAGGATTTCTGCCTCCACCACCGCTCTTGGCAGTGAATTCCAGACACCGACCAACCTTGGTGAAAAAGTTTCTCCTCATGTTCCCTCTAATCACCTTAAATCAGTGCCCCCTGGTAATTGACCTCTCTCTAGGGGAAACAGGTCCTTCCTGTTTACTGTATCTAGGCCTGTTATAATTTTGTACACCTCAGTAAGTCACCCCTCAGCCTCCTCTGTTCCAAGGAAAACAACCCTAGCCGATCCAATCTTTCCTCATAGCTGCAACTTTCGAGCCCTGGCAACATGCTTGTAAATCTCCTCCGTACTCCCTCCAAAGCAACTATGTCCTTTCAGTAATGTGGCGACCAGAACTGTACGCAGTACTCCAACTGGGGCCAAACCAGCGTTTTATACAGTTCCAGCATTACATCCCTGCTTTTGTATTCTATACCTCGGCCAGTAGTGACATGGGATCTTTTACATCCATTTGAGAGATCTGATGGGGCCTCAGTTTAATGTCTCATTCAAACGACATTAAAGGCGATATATAAATACAAATTGTTGTCGTTGGTTTCCTTCCCTGACTGAGTTAGCTGATCTCAGCCTGGTACCAATTAGGTCACAGTGTAAATGGGCTAAGGAGGAGGAAAATCAGCTAGAAATTTCTGCTCCCAGTTGTTAATCCGTGATCTCTGCTGGAAAGTGTGTGGCGGGTGCATGTTGAGGGCAGGATTAAGCTTGGCATGCGATGCCCACACCGTGAAATAGCCTTCCAAAAACACAGAAAGCATGGCTACTTAGGTGAGGTACAGAAGCACTAACATCACCTGTGAGACAGTAGATCTCAAATAAATGGAGGTCTGTTGTCAAAGAAGATTGTGGTTCTTCATATTGTGATTGTCAATAAATTACAGGCGCTTGACACTTTGCTACACCAGTCATCTGCTTGAACAGTATTCTGCTCAATTAATCAGTGACACAACTACATATAAAGGATTTAGGCAAGGGACATCAAGGGAAGTCCCTAGAGTTAGAGTGGGGGTGGCCATAAAGGAGGAACATAACAAATACTACAAAATATTTTTTGTGGTTGGGAGAAAAGAAAGACATGCCACTCCTCATCTCCCCAGTAGTTGTGTCCATACATTAAATAAAATTGAGATCTCTCAATGCAGACCGTATTAACGGCCTGTTATACTCATAACATAATTTGTGCTGAGAAACACTTCCATTTGATCATCAGCGAGCCCTTATTGTTTGTCATTATTTTATCGTCAATAATACGAAGCACAGAGGCCAAAGCAAGCGGAAGGAAATCTATGGGCCCTGGTTCAGGCTCCCGATATTTGGATTCAGGGCTGCAGTAGTTAAATGCACATTTTCAGAGCATTTCCCTTTCTCATTGTGTGTGGTTTACTTAGATTTCACCCTGAGCTGCCCCTTTGAATTGGCCTCAGCAGTCCCAGCTGTCCCTGCTGCCTCTAGGCTTTAATAGAAGTTCATGTTACTCATTGACCGGCAAATGAGTCTTTCACAGATCTCTGGCAGGGAGCCAAGTGGAAGTTGTACCACCTATAAAAAGACACAAGCGGCCTAGTGTTGTGCTTTTATTGCTCTGAGCGCTTTTTATTACTTTCCAACAGAATATTTGTTGAAGCAATCAGTGAACTACACATCAGACAGTGCGGCTCTGACGTAAGGTGCTCAACACTTTTGCACTGTCATCTGCTCTGTGCAGCTAAGTTTGTGGGGGAGGACATCATGTGGCAGCCTGAGGGATAAGCCTCACTTCAGCAGGTATCTGCAGCAGAGCTTCTGTAGCTGGAGCTAATGCGAGAAATCAGCAAATGATCTGTTTTCCCCTTGTCCCCAAGATGTGTAAGGAAGGAGAGCAATGGAGTGAAAATCGTGTAGTTTCTACAATGGGCAGCTAATCTGCTCTGTTACGTTCGAAGGCTACCCTGTTTCCCCCACACCACCACCACTTCCCCCACCCCCCCCCCCCAATATGTTGGGTACTGAACCATAAGCCATAAAGAGCAGTTTGATTCTGGTCCATTGTGAGTTCGCAATTGTCAACCAGGGCAATGGTGGTGGGTGCAACAGTTAACCTTAGTGTCCTTGATATAGGGTGGGAAAAACAAATCACCCAGATACCTGTTCCTCATTGCCATCCAGTGACCCTTGATGGTGTGTGAATATTGACAGGTTAAGATTTCAGCTCTAATATCCCTCTCAAGGTCAAAAACATTTCTAACGCTCTCTGTCCAAGGTACATGCATGGAGAATGGTTACCATTGCCTGGCATGAGTAACCACTTTTTGGAGAGGAGCTCAGTGTCAGCCATGCTAGCAATCTCATCTCTGAGTCAAAAGTTTGTGAGTTTAAGTCCCATTCCAGAGACTTGAACACAAAAATCAACACTGATACTCCAGTGCAGTACTGAGGGAGTAACGCACTGTCAGAGGTACCGTCTTTCGGACAAGAAGTTAGAGGGGGGCTGCTTCTGCCTTTTCAGGTGGACATAAATGATCCTATGGCACTATTTTGAAGAAGCAAAGGGGAGTTTTTAGTGACCTGGAAAAAATTTATCCCTCAGCATTATTGACTTTGCTGTTAGTGGGAGCTTGCTGTGCTCAAATTGGCTGCTGTAATTCCTACATTACAACAGTGGCTGCACTTCAATAAGTACTTCATTGGCTGTAAAGTACTCTTGGATGTTCTGAGGTTGTGACAGGTTCTATATAAATGAAAGTCTTTAGGTGTAGAAAATAGGATGAAAGTTTAGGAAAAATGTCTGTAAGATGCCAATGGTGTGAATTGTTTTATATGCCTACTCATTATTGTCAATGAGGCAAAAAATGAACTCTGCCCATAAAATAATTATTTACGTCCATCCAGTCCATTTTGTCTGTACTGCCTAGCTGAAAATCATCGCTGAGTAACTTAACCACGATAACAGTTTGCCAAGGTTTAAGATTTGTTCGAAAATACTAGAATATGCCTCTCTTACTTGGAATGTGTTTATTAGAGCTTTTTGTTTTTAAAAAAGCAACGATTAAAAATGAAAATGGTCTCATCATTCTAAACAGGCTGCTAAAAAAGGTTATCACTCACCTTATACCTTAGAATGGTGGTTCTGTTATGGAAGGGTTTGCCATTTTTCAACAGCCTTTCACAATCTCGGGATATCCCAAAGGTCTTCACAGCCAATGAGTATTTTCGAAGTGTAGGCACTATTGTAATGCAGGGAAACACAAAAGCCAATTTGTGCACAGCAAGCTCCCACAAACATCAATGAGATAAATGGCCAGATAATCTGTTTTAATGATGTCAGTTGATGAATAAATATTTGCCAGGGCACCAGAGAGAATTCCCCTGCTCTGCTTCAACTAGTGCCATGAGATTCTTTATTCCTGCCTGACAGGAAAGACGTGTCATTGGTTTAACATCTTAGTGAAGAGACCACTATGCAGCACTCCCTCAGTACCATTCTGAAATGTCAATTCAGGTTATGTGTTGTGTAAAAGGTGACATGTTATTTATAGCTGAGATGTCAAAATAATTCAAACTTGTAGTGACCCAAAGTTGACCAATTCATTCTTAAATGCCAACGTTTTTCCAAGGTCAAAATCAGTTCGTAATTTGTTTGGCATGTTCAACCAAAAAAAGACAGCAATTTTATGATGTGCTGCATTGAGATCAGGAGATGATAGCAAATGGATACCAAACCAAGAAGGACATTTTTGGAGGGGTGACGAGAAGCTTGGTTGAAGAGGTGGGTTTTCAGAATGGCCTTAAAGGAGGCGATGGAGGTTGAGGGACAGAGGAGTTTAGAGAGGGAATTCCAGAGCACGGGCCTGGTCGGCTGAAGGCACAGCCAGGAATACATGGAATGAAGGAATTTAAACACAAGAATGAGATTTTAAATTTAAAGCATTGGAAGGACTGGAATCCAATGTAGATTAGCCAGGACAGGTTTGCTGGTTCAGTGGGACTTGGTGTGGGATAAGATATGAGCTGCAGAGTCTAACTGAAAGTAAACTGAAGTTTATAGGGGTTGGAGGGTGGGAGGCCGGCATGGAGAGCATTGGAATAGTTGAGTCTAGAGGTGATGCATAATTGAGTGTTATAGCAGCAGATGGGCTGAGGTAGGGATAGAGTTGGGTGAAGGTGGAAATAGGCATTTTTTTGTTCTGTAGAGAATATTGGACAGGAAACTGAGGGTTGAATAGGACATGGAGGTAATGAGCAGTTGGGTTCAACCTGAGACAATGGCTGGGGAGGGGAATGATATGGGGCTGAATTTAGTGTAGCCGTTTGGAGTGGAAATGGAGGTGTGGGGGGGGGGGGTGGGGGGGGGGGGGGTTTGCCGGAGGATAGCGGTGGATGTGTCTACAACTGGTCTGTGACCACTGAATGTGTTTCCCCCAGGTGTGTGCCCGCTTTCCGGGAAGCAGCCACAATGCCGACATACTTCAACAGTCCCAGGTGTCACAACCTTTCAGGCCCCCCGCTCGCCTTCAGGAATGTATTCTCGGGGACGAGGGCTATCCATTGAAGACATGGCTACTCATGCCTGTGAGGAACCCTCGCAATGCAGCAGAGGAGAGGTACAAGACCTGCCATGGGTCCACCCAAGCGACCATCGAGCAGGCTATTGGGCTGCTGAAGGTGAGATTCCGGTGCTTGCATCAATCCGGTGGGGCCCTGCAGTATGACCCCAGCAAGGGTCTCACATATTGTTGTGGTCTGCTGTGCTCTGCACAATCTAGCAAGGCAGAGGGGCAAGGCTTGCTTGACAAGGACATGATCGGCGAGGTGGACACGGAGGAGGGAAATGAGCAGGCAGCACTGGATGTTGAAACCCTTGCACCGGAGGCCAGGCACATTGAGCAACTGGCCAAGGAGGCAAGAGACAATTTCATACTTACCTGCTTCCAGCCACCATGATGGCCTTTCAGAGTGAAAACAACAAAGACTCACCTCACTGCATTCAGATTGTTACCTCCTTTTTACTTGTCTTCTGTGCCCAGCGCCCAGCTCAATCAAATCAAATGCTAATCAAATGAGGGCTGTGCCTACATTGGAATCCACTAAGGGGGAGGGTGAAGTCTGCAGCTCACAATTAAGACAATGAAAGTTAAATTCAAAAACAAAAGAACGCTATATGAGAAAGAAAATGTCACATGTCAAACATCTGTGAAACCCCAAGTGTCTTTAGGTGGTTTTCTTCATATATTTTTGCTGCTGATCAGGCTGCCCTTAGGCCTGGAATGACTTTGGCGGCTGTCCTCTGGCTGCCTGAGGCCTGGAGGGCCCGGCTGCCTGAAGGTTTCCTACACAGGTACAGGACTCTCTTCAGGCATTGTGGCAACTAGAGTCGGGCTCACTGGCGGAGGGGCTGAGAAGCCGATGTCCACCCTCGGAGCGCCCTGAGGGGAGCCCCCAGCTGTGAAGGCCAGCCTCTCCTCCTTTCTTTCAACGCTCACTTGAATGTCCCTCCTTACCAGAGAAGGATGAGGAGCTGGAGAAGCCTCCAAGCACCTCATCCTTCTCTCGCCTTGCCACTGCTGTGTTGAGCTCATGGCCAAGGCGATGTGTGCAGGTCCGCGTGCATCTATGGGATTTGGCTGTCCAAGAGGGTCACCAACCTCTCGATGGAGGAAGCCATACACTCAGATGCCTTACACATGACAGCAGTCATGGCATGGATGGACTCCTCCATCGTCTGCTCATGGCTGCACATGGCCTCTGGCATCTTCGCCAGATGTTGCCTTACCTCTCTCTGAAACTCCAGCATGCCCTGTTCTGTCAACACCAGAGGCTCATCATCAACCTGGGGCTCAGCATGGGCCTGGCCACCCACAGTCCTCCAACTGTCAGTGGCCTCAGCTGTCTCGGCCTCAGCCAGCTGCTCAGGCGCATGTGCGCGGTGCTCTCACCAGCTTGTGACCCTGTTTCTAGAGCCGAGTGGAAACCCACCGAGGTGAAAATATCTGCGCTGGTGGAAGGTGCAGGAGAGTTATGGGAAGGTGCTTCCTCTGACTCCTGATTCTCCTCAGAGGTGGAATTATGTCCCACTTCAGTGGGAGCCTCCTGTGGACGCTAACCTGCATGAGAGAACACAAACGTGTGGGTTAGGATGAGCTGATCTCATCATGCCAACCATACGTGATGTGGGTTTCCAGAAGTGTGTCGGATGTTGATTGAATACAATCCTCACTCTCTTGCGCCGAGATTCCAGTCTCATCATCGCAAATGAGCAGCTGCCCTTGGTGACTGCTAACTCATAGAAACATAGCAACATAGAAAATAGGAGCAGGAGTAGGCCATTCGGCCCTTCAAGGCTGCTGCGCCGTTCGTTATGATCATGGCTGATCATCTAACTCAGTAACCTGTTCCCGCTTTCCCCCCATACCCTTTGATCCCTTTAGACCCAAGAGCTATATTTAACTCTTTCTTGAAAACATACAATGTTTTGGCCTCAACTGCTTTCTGTGGTAGTGAATTCCACAGGCTCACCACTCTCTGGGTTAAGAAATTTCTTTTCATCTCAGACCTGAAGGGTTTACCCCGTATCCTTAGACTATGGCCCCTGGTTCTGGACTCCCCCACCATCAGGAACGTCCTTCCTGTGTTTACCCTGTCAAGTCCTGTTAGAATTTTATAGGTTTCTATGCGATCCCCCCTCACTCTTCTGAACTCCAGCGAATATAATCCTAACCGACTCTATCTCTCCTCATACGTCAGTCCCGCCATCCCAGGAACCAGTCTGGTAAACCTTCGCTGCACTCCTTCTATAGCAAGAACATCCCTCCTCAGATAAGGAAACCAAAATTGCACACAATATTCCAGGTGTGGTCTCACCAAGGCCCTGTATAATTGCAGCAAGACATCCCTGCTCCTGTACTCAAATCCTCTCGCTATGAAGGTCAACATACCATTTGCCCTTTATACCACCTGTTGAATCTGCATGCTTACCTTCAGCGACTAGTGTACGAGAACACCCAGGTCTCATTGCATATTCCCCTCTCTCAGTTTATAGCCGTTCAGATAAAAATCTGCCTTCCTGTTTTTGCTACCAAAGCGGATAACCTCACATTTATCCACATGATACTGCATCTGCCATGCATTAGCCCACTCACTCAACTTGTCCAAATCACCCTGAAGCCTCTCTGCATCCTCCTCACAACTCACCCTCCCACCCAGTTTTGTGTCATCTGCAAATTTGGAGTTATTACATTTAGTTCCCTCATCTAAATCATTAATGCATATTGTGAATAGCTGGGGTCCTAGCACCGATCCCTGCGGTACCCCACCAATCACTGCCTGCCATTCGTAAAAAGACCCATTTATTTCTATTCTTTGTTTCCTGTCCACCAACCAATTTTCTATCCATCGCAATACACTATCCCCAATCCCACGCGCTTTAATTTTACACACTAACCTCTTATGTGGGAAGTTGTCGAAAGCCTTCTGAAAGTCCAAATAAACCACATCCACTGGCTCCCCCTCATCAACTCTACTAGTTACATCCTCGAAAAATTCTAGTAGATTTGTCAAGCATGATTTCCCTTTCATAAATCCATGCTAACTCTGCCCGATTCTACCACTGTTCTCTAAGTGCTCTGCTATAAAATCTTTGATAATGGACTCTAGAATTTTCCCCACTACCGACATCAGGCTGACTGGTCTATAATTCCCTGCTTTCCCTCTACCTTTTTAAATAGTGGGGTTACATTAGCTACCCTCCAATCTGTAGAAACTGTTCCAGAGTCTATAGAACCTTGGAAGATGACCACCAATGCATCCACTATTTCTAGGGCCACTTCCTTAACTACTCTGGGATGTAGATTATCAGGTCCTGGGGGTTTATTGGCCTCCAATCCTATCAATTTCCCCAACACCATTTCTCTACTAATGCTGATTTCCTTCAGTTCCTCCCTCTCACTAAACCCTGTGTTCCCCAACATTTCTGGTATGTTATTTGTGTCCTCCTTTGTGAAGAAAGAACCAAAGTATGCATTTAGTTGGTCAGCCATTTCTTTGTTCCCCATAATAAATTCTCCTGTTTCTGACTGTAATGGACCTACATTTGTCTTCACCAATCTTTTTCTCTTCACATACCTATAGAAACTTTTACAGTCAGTTTTTATGTTCCCCACAAGCGTACTCTCGTACTCTATTTTCCCCTTCTTAATCAATCTTTTGGACCTCCTTTGCTGAATTCTAAACTTCTCCCAATCCTCAGGTCTGTTGTTTTTTCTGGTGAATTTGTATGCCTCTTCCTTGGATCTAATGCTGTCTCTAATTTCCCTTGTAAGCCATGGTTTGGCTACCTTTCCCGTTTTACTTTTGCGCCAGACAGGAATAAACAATTGTTGCAGTTCATCCATGCGCTCTTTGAATGTTTGCCTTTGCCTATCCACCATCATCCCTTTAAGTAACGTTTCCCAATCCATCACAGCCAACTCGCGCCTCATACTTTCGTAGTTTCCTTTATTAAGATTCAGGACCCTAGTCGCAGAATCAACTATGTTACTCCATCATGATGAAGAATTCTATCATATTATGGTCGCTCATCCCCAAGGGGTCTCGCACAACTATATTGTCAATTATTCCTCTCTCATTACACAATACCCAGTCTAGGATGGCCTGTTCTCCAGTTGGTTCCTCAACGTATTGGTTTAGAAAACAATCCCGTATACACTCCATGAATTCCTCCTCTGCGGTATTGTGACTAATTTGATTTGTCCAATCTATATGCAGATTAAAGTCACCCATAATTACAGATGTTCCTTTATCGCATGCATCTCTAATTTCCTGTTTAATGTCATTCCCAACATCACCACTACAGTTTGGGGGTCTATATAAAACCCCCACTAATGTTTTTTGCCCCTTTGTGTTTCTCAGCTCTACCCATACAGAGTCCATATCATCAGAGCTAATATCCTTCCTCACTATTGCGTTAATTTCCTCTTTAACCAGCAATGCAACTCCACCGCCTTTTACTTTTTGTCTGTTCTTCCTAACTGCTCAATACCCCTGGATGTTAATTTTCCATCTCTGGTCACCCTGCAGCCATGTCTCCGTAATCCCGACTATATCATACCCGTTTACATCTATTTGCGTGATTAATCATCCACTTTATTGCGAATGCTATGTACGTTAAGGCACAAAGCCTTAAGGCTTGTCTTTTTAACATTACCTGTCCCCGTCCCACTAGTTTTCACTGTGGCCCTGTTTGATTCTGGCCCTTGATTTCTCTGCCTATCACATTCCTTATTCTCCTTACTGTCTTTTGTTCTTGTCCTTGATCCCCCTCCTCTGACTCCTTGCAAAGGTTCCCAATCCCGCTGCCATTTTATTTTAACCCCCACCCCCCAACCACTCTAGCAAATACTCCTCCAGGACATAAGTCCTGGTCCTGCCCAGGTGTAACCTGTCCAGTTTGTACTGGTCCCACCTCCCCCAGAACCAGTCCCAATGCCCCAGGAATCTAAAACTCTCCCCCTCACACCATCTCTTCAGCCACGTATTCATCCGATATATTCTGCTATTTCTACTCTGACTAGCACGTGGCACTGGTAGTAATCCTGAGATCACTACCTTTGAGGTCCTACTTTTCAACTTACTTCCTAACTCCCTATATTCTGCTTTTAGGACCTCATCCCTTTTTTACCTCTGCTGTTTATACCAATGTGTAACACGACCACTCTCCCCCTTCAGGATGTCCTGTAACTGCTCTGAGACATCCTTGACCCTAGCACCAGGGAGACAACATACCATCCTGGAGTCTCGTTTGTGGCCACACAAATGGCTATCTATCCCCTTTACAATTGAATACCCTTTAACTATTGTATTCCCACACTTTTTACTCCTCCCTGTGCAGCAGAGCTAACCATGGTGCAACGAATTGGGCTGTTGCTGCTTTCCCCTGAGAGGCCATTCCCCCCAACAGTATCCAAAGCAGTATATCTGTTTTTCAGGGGAATAGCCACAGGAGATTCCTGCACTGCCTGTCTTGTCCTCTTGCTCTGTCAGGTGGTCACCCATTCCCTTCCTGCCTGTGGAGTCTGAGCCTGCGGTGTGACCACCTCTTTGTACGTGCTATCCACGATACTCTCCACCTCACGGATGCTCCACAGTGTCCCCAGCTGCCGCTCCAGCTCTGAAACCCGGGCTTCCAGGAGCTGCAGCTGGAGACACTTCCTGCACACATGCTGACCCCGGGCACTGGAATTGTTCCTGGCTTCCCACATAGAGCACGAGGAGCACACCACGGCTTTGAGCTCTCCTGCCATGACATAACCCTTTAAATTAAACCTTTTGGAAGATGCTTAATATCAAATAATATCAATACTCTGGGGCCCTTCTTCCCTGGTCCTCGTTACTACAGAGCTCCCTAAAAAACACTGCTTACTATATATGAAAATAAACTGTAGAACTGTCGAACTCGACTGCCTCCTCCTCAGCCATTGAGAGAGGCAGCTCGTCAGAAATTCCTCCGCTAGTTCGCGAGATCTCCCTCCTGTTATGGGTCCACTTGTCCTGCAAGTGGAAAGAGGGAGATAGTAACACTTCACAGGAAGAACGAGATAACAGTTCTGCTAGTGGCAGCTCCTCGTTCCCTGCCAGGTTTCCTGGTTGGCTGCTCCTCACGTGTGCTGTCAGGGGAGGTAATGGAGGTGAGGTTTAAACAAAGGTGGCCTGTAGCCAAGATGTAGCCATGCATCTGCCAGGATGTGATGATGCCTAACCCCCCCCCCCCTTTCTGCTGCTTTGTGGTCACTTCCTCCCTATGTTGCGCTGCCTGCCGCGTCCCCACATGCAAACCTCAAGAGGAGAGAGGAGTGGAGCACTCACCTTGGCAGACTGAAGGAGGTCATTGACTCTCTTCCTGAAGGAGGTCATTGACTCTCTTCCTGCACTGCACCCATGTTTGGGGCTGACCCTATGGCTGCTGATCTTCGTCCGGGCTTGCTGGGTCAGGCAGCAAGGTCTCTTCCTGCCATCCCTGGGGAAGCCTGGGGAAGAGGACCTTCCGCCTTTCCTTTGCAGCCTAGAGGAGAATCTATTAAATCATAGGGACACTTGTTGTCGTGCCACGGACACAGTCCCAGTTCTATCAGGCTCTGTTCCGACGATCTGAAACCCTCGGGCAGTGGGGTCCAAGAGTTGCAGTCACAGGAACCAGCAGCTACAGTAGTGTTATAGGGGGGTCCAGTAGTCACAGGAACCAGCAGCTACAGTAGTGTTATAGGGGGGTCCAGTAGTCACAGGAACCAGCAGCGACAGTAGTGTTATAGGGAGGTCCAGTAGTCACAGGAACCAGCAGCTACAGTAGTGTTGCGGGGTTGCGGGGGGTGGGGGAGGGGGTGGTGGAGGGGGTGGGTGGGTGTTGGGTCGAGCAGTTCAAAGTACCATTAAAGTGCTCCAATAGCACTTCATGTTTACTGCTTCACTGAAAGGTAACAAAACAAGCAGGACGAGCAGCATTTTAGATATGACGCCAGCTACTGCTGAGGGGTCAGCTGATGGTGGAATCTGTACCTCGGAGCCCACCCCTGCCACATAATTGGGCAGGCCCTGAGCCTCCATTATTGTAATTGGCACAAGTGATGAACAGAGACAGCGCCCATTTCTGGGTCCGCCACTGGGACCCGTGATAGAGCCACTAAATTCAGCCCATGGAGTTTGTGGTTGGGTCTAATGATGATGGCTTTGCATTGCCAGTGTTTAACTGGAGGAAGGAAAGAGAAGCTATTGCTGGCAATGCGCAGGCTATGTCATGTGTTATTTGTGTGATGTTAAACAACACAATGAGGTACGTGGATTCCAGTGCCTTGAAGATCTCTAACAGGTTTATGAACAACTAGTATATACAATACAGAGCAAACTATGTACAGAACCTTTGTCCAGGATTTTACAGTTGCAGAGTGACTATGGCTTCTTGTCATATGACTACGTCCTGGTACTTAGCTCATTAGCATACTGAGATCTTAAAGGGACATCACTCTTGAAGCGATCATACAACATCCCCTTTCTTTCCAAAGTTAAAACACAGACGCTATAAGTAAAAACACATAAAATTGGATAACAATTATTTACACAGGGATAGAGATTATAAAATGTATGAGTGCAGAAGCTGAAGAATCCATATATCATTTTGGTGGTTTGATAACTCTTCCGGATCATGTTATGGTATAACCTTCTGGGGATGTGGATTTCACCCTTGACTGTCTTTGGTTTGCAGATATGTTGTCAATGTGTTGGTTGTTGTTCCGTCACACCCTCATCATCGAAGTGTGTTCTTTCAAGTCCGTGTGCTTAATTGGAGTATTACGCACTTCTCTTAACTGTCCTCGGTTCCTCCTCAACACTGCTCCGTTAGATGTTGTAACCTCGTAAGACCTAGGCTCACTGCATACTTTGGATACCTCTGCGGGTAAGCATGTTCTCACTTTGGGGTGTATGACCCTGATCTTTTATCCTACATGTAGCTGAAGTTGTTACGCCTCTGCATGTTGGTCATGTGCCATCTTCATTCTCCCTTGTTGTTCGAGCAGTGTCTCCTGTATTTCGGAGAATTGGACAGATGATGGCTTGGCAGAATCGTTCTCACTTGTCTGCCAAACATGATCTCTGCTGGTGACGGTAAGCCCATATCCATAGGTGAAGGTCTGGGGTGGAGCATGGCAACATGAAAATCTTGTTTTGTTATCCTACACTTCAGGATAAACGATTTAACTGTGTGAACCATTCGCTCAGCAAGACAGTTAGATCTAGGGTAATGGTGAGGACGTCACATAGTTTACACCCCATTTGGCACACATATCCCTGAAAGGTTTGCCCGTATACAGTGGCCCATTGTCAGAAATAATTTCTTCAGGTGCACTGAACAGACTGAATATGGCACTTAATGTGTTGGCGACAACTGTGCTTGAAGTGTCTTTTACCTGTCTGACAATTGGAAATTTGGAGAAATAATCGGTGACTGAGATAAAGTCGTCTCCATTCGTGGTAAATAGATCAGTGACAATTTTGGACTGAGGGACTGATGAAATCTCCTGAGGGTGTAGAGGTTCTTTACGTTATTGTAGCTGGTGGCTCTGGCAGGCCTCACACATCCTCATGAACCTTTCGATGTCACCGTTGATCCCTGGTAAATAAACAGTGTCTCTTGACATTCGTCTTGTTCGCTCTATTCTATGCCCATATCGCCTTAGTGAAATGGTGACAAGATGTCCTGTCGAAGAGCTTTGGGCACAATCACTTGTTGACTACATCCTGGTACTTAGTTCATTAGCATATTGAGTTCTTAAAGAGACATCACACTTGAAGTGATCATACACAGGCTATGATCAGATTGGTAAGGGTGGAACCAAGCAAGAGCAATTCCAGTGAGCTCAACAAATGGTAAAGGCTGGTATGGCTGCAAAGAGGCCAAGAAAGATAAGGAAGGATAATGCACAATGGGTACAGTCTGAGAGGCGTTTATTTGTGACCTTGATTAGGGCCATTTCAGTGCATTGGCAGGGCTGGTAAGTTGATGGGAGAGATTCAATCAGGAAGTTGAGGGAAAAATGGGCGCAGATTTTGGAGGGATCCACACAGTATCAGACGTTGGAGAGGAAAGCGAGATTGGAAATGGGGCAATAGTTTGCAAGGACAAAGGGCCCACAGGTGGGATTTTTGTTGGTGGCGGGGGTGATGATGGCAGGTATAAAAGGGAGGAGTTCAGTACCTCAGGAGAGGGAAATTTTTACAACTTAAGATAGCAAAGGGGGCCAGGAAGGGAAGTTGAATTTGACAGCAGTTTAGTGGGAATAGGGAGCAGGATTGTGTCTCATGCACAAGATGAACATGGAGAAGGCATGAAGGGAAAGGGCAGAGAAACTAGAGAAAGACATATGTTCAAGCCCCTGGTAATGTGGGACCTGGGGTGTGGCGGGCAGTGGAGGTCAGGCTTGGTTTGGTGAGAAAGGAGAAGGAGGAAACTGAATGGATGGTCTCAATCTGAGTAATAAAGAAGCACATGAGCTCCTTGCATTCGTTGTTGGAGGTTAACCCCAGCTCCCTGACTAAGCTCATGCACAATGATCTTCACCCAACTGACATTCTTTATGTATGATCCTAGGTAGGGAGTGTTGCCAGGCTCTTAGGCATCTCCACACTGTCCAGCATTGACTTCAGTGGAAAGTGAAATGAGGCGGAGTGTAAAATGGGTTGCTGATCTGATCCCGTCAGTTTGCTGTCGGGTGGGTTAGGTGAAAACTACCCCCTAGTTCTTTGATGAATATGCTTCCCTTGTAAATGAATAGGGTGGCAGGAGTAAAGATGAGAAAAGGTCTTTTAGAGGCAAGGAATTGGTTACCTGATATACTGAAGTCATCCTCATACCATGATCACTTATATTAACTGCCTGAAGGGGTGGTAGAGGCAGGAACCCTCACAACATTTAAGAAGTATTTAGATGAGCACTTGAAATGCCATAGGATACGAGGCTATGGGCCAAGTGCTGGAAAATGGGATTAGAATAGATAGGTACTTGATGGCCGGCATGGACACGATGGGCTGGAGGACCTGTTTCTGTGCTGTATTACTCTATAACTCTCTATGATATTGCAAACAGAACAAGAGTCATGAACCAGCATATCTAATACAAGTGATCCAGGATAATCTCAGATCGATTGGAAGGACTAATTTGGATACATTTTTTTCTGTTGGTGGTAGTAGTGGATGAACACTTAACATCTTCATATGATATTCTTCTCCCTGTTATTTTACTTTAAATGGTTAACACCTCTATTGAAATATTGGACACAGGAATAGCATACTAACATTCATTATCACAAACAATAACATCTTTGAAAATTTTCCTTATACTACGATTCTCTTCTTTCATCCCAGATTATATTGTGCCTGCTGCCTTTCTCTGGTGGGAATACTTCAGGGGTGTTTTGCTCAAGACAGCATTTGATCATTGCCAGTGTGAGAAAACAAGCACTGATGACCTTTGTGGATCAGTAATGCATGGAATGACTGAAAGTGTCATCCAGAGAATCTATTTTAACTTTGTGTTAAAAATAACAGTCACTCTAGATGAAAAAAGGACGTGTATTTATAAAGAGCCTTTCAAGGTCTCACAGCATCACTATGTGCTGTACAACCAATGCAGTACTTTTTAAATGTTATAAACAGAGTCAAAAGGATATGAAAAACAAAACGTTGACTCAAACATCAGTTGCTGTAATCTCAGTTAGATGGGATGGAAGTTTCAGGCAAGACAAAGGTGGATAATTTGGTTAGGTATACCGTTTTCATGGAAAAATGGAGGAAGCCATAGAACATGAGTCCAAACATCTGGTCAAACTCAATAATCTAATTTAACACAAAGTGAGAATGACTAATTCAGACATCAGTAAACCAGTAGTTCACATTATAGATGCATGGAATAGCAAACTGTAATCCTGAAAACACTAATAAATATTTCAGCATATAAATGGATTTTGACTTATTTAGTCATGGTCAATCAATGGTCCTGATCATTCATATAGAGAGGAGGTGAAAGATTAGGAGCTTCAAGGAACCAACTGGCCTTTTCTCATCCTTGATCTTTTTTGATGCTTTTAAAGCTTAGATGGAAAGGTGATGAATGGAGGGGGAGAGATAGACGTGATAGAGTTTATGACATATCAGGCTGGATTTTGTGGAGGATGTGGGGATCCCGGCACCAGGCCGAAAAGGTGAGGGGATACCTGCCTCGGCCCACCCAGTCGCAATCCTCCGATGCTCTGGAGGTGAAGTTTCGGGCACCAGGATCTCCGTTCCTTTAAAGATGGGGACCCCGTCTCCAAGAGTTTCCGGCCAATCACAGGGCTGGCAGCTCAGCAGTATCAGCAGCGCCACTGGGAATGGTGGCCACTGACGGTACTGCAGAGGCCTCAGACCCTGGCCCAGTGCTGGAACCTTGGACCACAGGTAAGTGAGGTGGGGTCGCTGGGGCCAGTCTGGAAGGCCCTGGTGAGGGGCGCTGGGGGTGTGGATGTGAAGTCCAGGGGGAGTGGGTGTCCATGAAGTTGTAGGTGTTGCCTGCGGGGGATCCTCTGTGGGCCACAGATTGCCCATGAATGAGGGACCCCTGCCCCGCAAGTCCGCAGGGAGGGTGCCTCGCTTTACAAGGCGCCCTCCCCTAGTGGCGGAGGCAACCCCTGGCCGCTGTCATTGATCTATCCCACCTCTGGGAAAATCGCTTGAAAACGGGGTGGTGACGGGCCTTCTGCCCCCCGCCACTCGTCATGATTCTATGCGCCTCCCGCCTCCGACCCCATTACACAAATCATAGATATAGAAAAGGTTGCTGCACACACAATTCAATGGAGAAACTAGAAAGAGGTGAAATAATAGTGATATTGCGTCAACGCAATAAATAAAAGATTATAAAAAAGCCTTGAGCAGATCGGTACTCCTGGGGAATATTCTGAGAATAAGCAGCTTCCATAGATATGATATTGCACTTAATGGGCAGTTGTAATAAAAGTGACACAGGCTCAAGATACCAAGAGAGCAGTGACTGAGCATTTAAATGCACTGTGTGGTGTGGCACTGAGTCATACAGACTAGGAAGCTCCCAGGTCAAATCTCTGTTGCAGGGCAAACGAGTTGAACTCAGCCAGAGCACCAGTTTGGCTAATATCATTTTGTTACGATGACCTCCAGCTATTGAACCATTAACCGGCGCAGGAGAAGTCCACATGCATGCACGTCAGGGCAGGGCAGGGCAGGATCATCTCACTTGTTATGCTTCCCCACAACTGAATAGATTGCTGACATTCACAGTGTGAACTCAAAGCTGAAGAATGGCAAACTGCTTAAGATATTGCTTGCTATCTATATTACTGTACCACAGCATGAGATTAGGAGAATAACTGCGGGGGAAGAGAAAGAATTGCATTAGTTTTGTCTGGTTTGCTATTTTATAAGAAATTCCCACCTTTTTTACATATCTGGGGAGTTATAGGGAAATGCAATTCTTTTAAGAGATCCTTTATGGAACCCACACAGTTATTAAAAGCATACTATATAAGGAAGGCAGAAGTTATTTTTCTAGCTTTGCTTTATGCTGCCAAAAAACATTTGTAGCACAGTTCAGTCTAAACAGACACTGACCTTTCCCTATTTTAAGAAACTATAGATGAAAGCATCTGAACAAATAAATGGTAGTCTCCAGTGCTGGATTCTCTCATGGATTTTAGTGACATGTTTACCAAAAGCAAACACAGGAATAAACAAAAGGTGTCCAATGGGAAGCACCTGTAACTCTGCAGCTCTGAGGATTTAGAGGGTGTTAAGCACTCACATCAGAGGTTAGGGACAGAAGGGAGGGGAGTGCATGCACAACCCATGTAGTGTTTTTCACCATCTGAGATGAATGTTCATTTTTACCACTGGACAGACACCAGGTTTTAGCAGCTCAGAGGGCCACTCTACACACAGTCTGACTTTTGACTCCACTGAAGCCGATGATAAACAGCACCAGACATACCTAAAAATGAGGTGTCAGCCTGGTGAAGCTACAACAAAGGACTACTTGCATGCTAAACAGTGGAAGCAGAATGCAATAGACAGGGCGAAGCAATCCCACAACCAATGGATCAGATCTAAGCTCTGCCTTCCTGCCACATCCAGTCCTGAATGGTGGTGGACAATTAAACAACTAACTGGAAGAGGGGGCTCCACCAATATGCTCATACTCAATGATGGGGGAGCCCAGCAAGGCAGAAGCATTCACAACCATCTTCTGCCAGAAGTGCCGAGTGGATGATCCAGCTCAGCCTCCTCTTGAGATCCCCAGCATCATAGATGCCAGACTTCAGCCAATTCAATTCACTCCGCACGATATCAAGAAACGACTGAAGGCACTGGATACTGCAAAGGCTATGGGTCCTGACAACATTCCGGCAATAGTACTGAGGACTTGTGATCCAGAACTAGCCATGCCCCTAGCCAAAAGCTACAACACCGGCATCTACCCAACAATGTGGAAAATTGCCCAGGTATGTCTCATCCCCAAAAAGCAGGACAAATCCAAGCCGGCCAATTACTACCTGTTACGATCAGCTGAGGAGGGGTTGCAAGGCTCCCCTCCTGTCCTTCCTCTTGTTTGACTGCAACAGACTTTATTCTTTTTTTAACAGTGGATGTGCTTACCACTTCAGTGAGTGTTTTACTTTTTTCTTTGTTGTGATAGTAAAAAAAAGGACATATTTTCTTGAGTTTCAACAAGAAAGAGGTGAGTTTATTGTACTTAACCAAAAACCTGATCTAAATAAAGTAATAAAATTACACTGCACTTCCACTCACTCGCTCGCATGAGAATCACACACCAATAGATTACAGAATGGAGAAGAATAGTAGTTGGGATAGAGTTTGGGTCAATAAAAAGGAATATGCAGTCTGTAGTATCTGGTGTCTTTAGTGGTCTTCCAGTTGAATTTGTGGTCCTGAAGTTCTGGGTTGATAGTTGCTCTTGGAGACAGTTGAGCAGAGTTTCCTTCCCGGGGTCTTTGTCTTGGATCTTGCCACCGGCAGTCAGGCTTTGCATGCCCCATACAAGGTCTTCAAGAGAGAGAGAGAGAGGCACACACCTTCTGGCTTTTGCCCAGATTGAGTCTCTGACTTGTCTCTGTCTGTCCAAGGGAAACTCCCAGCTTTCACAGAGATGGAAAGAAGGTCACATGACTGTCTCAGTATATTCTCTGGTGCCTTTTAATGAGATTCAAGTTTAGGAATTTCAATCTCTCTCAGTCCTCATGGTGTCAATGTTTAACTCTAGAGGTGTTTGCACTTTCAATGTTAATGTCCCAGGATGGCTTTGAATATCTTGCTAATAAAAACAATCTCAGCTAGTTCAATCAATAGGGAAAACCATTGTTTTGAGTAAAGGCTAATCAGACATGTGTGTCCACTTTGATGCCTTGGTCTGTGAAAAGTGTTCAAATGCAAATGCTGGCATCCATTTTAGCTGTGGCAAAGTCTTTATAAAAGTTGACTGTAATATTGCAGCTTTCCTTTTTTAAAGTTTACTGTTGGTTTCCAATCAATGAATTAAAAATCCTCATTCAGCATATCACGTCTTCATAACCCACCCCATCAGTCTACTCTCGATCATCAGCAAAGTGATGGAAAGTGTCATTGACAGTGCTGTCAAGCGCCACATAAACAGTAATAACCTGCTCACCTATGCTCATTTTGCGTTCCGTCAGGGCCACTCGGGTCCTGACCTCATTACAGCCTTGGTCCAAATGTGGACAAAATGGCTGAACTCAGGAGGTGAAGTGAGAGTGATTGCACTTGATATCAAGGCAGCATTTGACCAAGTGTGGCATCAAGGAGCCCTAGCCAAATTGAAGTCAATGGGAATCAGGGGGGAAACTCTCCACTGGCTGATGTCATACCTAGCACAAAGGAAGATGGTGGTGGTTGTTGCAGGTCAATCATCTGAGCTCCAGGATATCACTACAGGAGTTCCTCAGGGTAGTGTCCTAGGCCCAACCATCTTCAGCTGCTTCATCAATGACTTTCCCTCCATTATAAGGTAAGAAGTGGGAATGTTCGCTGATGATTGTATGATGTTCAGCACCATTCACAAATCCTCAGATACTGAAGCACTCCGTGTCTCTATGCAGCAAGGCCTGGACAACAATCAGGCTTGGGCTGATATGTGGGAAATAACATTCATGCCACACAAGTGCCAGGCAATGACCATCTTCAATAAGAGAGAATCTAACCATCTCCCCTTGACATTCAATGGCATTACCATCGCTGAATCCCCCACTATCAACATCCTCGAGGCTACCATTGACCAGAAACTGAACTGGAGTAGCCATATAAATACCGTGGCTACAACAGCAGGTCAGAGGATAGGAATCCTCGGGCGAGTAACTCATCTCCTGACACCCCAAAGCCTGTCCACCATCTACAAGGCACGTCAGGAGTGTGATGGAATACTCTCCACTTGCCTGGATGGGTGCACAGCAAAGCAGCCCGCTTGATTGGCACCCCACCCACAAACATTCACTCCCTCCACTACCGAAGCACAGTGGCAGCAGTGTGTACCATCTACAAGATGCACTGCAGCAATGCACCAAGGCTCCTTAGACAGTACCTTCCAAACCCGCGACCTCTACCAACTGGAAGGACAAGGGCAGCAAATGCATGGGAACACCACCACCTGCAAGTTCCCTGCCAAGCCACACACCATCCTGACTTGGGAATATATCACCATTCTTTCACTGTCACTGGGTCAAAATCCTGCAACTCCCTTGCTAACAGCACTATGGGTGTACCTGCACCAGATGGACTGCAGTGGCTCAAGAAGGTGGCTCACCACCGCTTTCTCAAGGGCAAACAGGGATGGGCAATAAATGCTGGCCTAGCCAGTGATGCCCATATCCTATGAAAGAATTAAAAAACATAAAAATCAGGGTGGGAGTCGCGGTTGGTTGTAAAACCGGCGACTGTTTTGCGACCGCACATTTTCCGCCCAACTGTATAAGTGAAAATTCACTGTACTGTCTTCTGTGAGTTGAATATTTAGAATTTGTTAAATGCCCCTCCTTCTCTCATTGGTGTCTGTGATCTGTATTTTTCTCTCCTGAATTTACCCTGCTTTCTCAATAGCTTCACATGAGGCCACATTCCTGCTGCCTCATCTGCCTGCTTATTTATTTGAGTATGTCTATCTTCACCTCCCTTCTACTGTCATTATTTTTAATCAAAGACTTCAGTTTTAAACAGAAACATTCCACCTCAACAGCATACCCATGTCCATTCTGTATGGCTACATCCCCTTTCTCTTTCAAAAGGATCAATTGAAGCTGTAGGCCATAGCTAAATCTATACTTATTGAAAGGAAGGTTTCGAATGATTATTGTTACGGCCAGGTGAAGAATAAGGTCTCAGGCTCTCCTCTTGCCCCTTCATCTTATTTGACCGCAACAGGGTTTATTCCTTTTAAACAGTGGTTGTGCTTACCACTTCAGTGAGTGTTTTACCTTATACCTTTACTGTGGTAATGAATGGACCAATTGGACAGGTTTTCTTGAGTTTAAACAAGAAAGAGGTAAGTTTATTATACTTAACACTCTAACCCGATTTAAAAATACTAAAAAAAATATGCTACACATTCATGCACACGTTCACATGAGAATCACACACACACAAATATAATACAGGAGGGAAAATAGATTTGGTGGTTGGATTAAATTCCAGAATAAATGGAACACAGTCTGTAAGTACCGTAGTCCTTGGCTGAAGCTGTATTCTTGAAGTTCTCACTGATCCAAGTGCACTTTGGTTGGCCTGCTTTGCTCAGCGTTGCTTGAAGGCAGAATTGCAGTTGGCTCTCTTCCCCTGTTCGCTGGCTGTAGCGGTCTGTAGGCTTGGAGGGTCCCACAGTTGCAGACAGTTTTCACTTGATGTTTTCTGGGGAGGGAGAGAAAAGAGAGAGAGACAGAGGAGCAGCAGCCTTCTCAGCTACTGTGCATTCAGTTATTGCCTATCTGCTTGTCTGTATGACAAAGCTTCCAGTTTCTTCAAAGATGAACAAGCCGTCTCATCAGCTCCAACAACACTCAAGAGGCTCGACACCATCCAGGACAAAGCAGCCCGCTTGATTGGCACCCCATCCACCAACATTCACTCGCTCTACCACTGACGCACAGTGGCAGCAGTGTGTACCATCTACAAGATGCACTGCAGCAATGCACCAAGGCTCCTTAGACAGCACCTTCCAAACCCGTGTCCTCTAAAAACTAGAAGGACAAGGGCAGCAAATGCATAGGAACACCACCACCTGCAAGTTCCCTGCCAAGTCACACACCATCCTGACTTGGAACTATGTTGCCGTTCCTTCACTGTCGCTGGGTCATAATCCTGGAACTCCCTTCCTAACAGCACTGTGGGTATACCTACCTCACATGGACTGCAGCGGTTCAAGAAGGCAGCTCACCACCACCTTCTCAAGGGCAATTCGGGATGGCAATAAATGCTGGCCTGTCCAGTGATGCCCATATCCCATGAATGAATTTAAAAAAATGGTTCTCTCAATCCCCTTTGTTTCAAATGAGGTTTTTTTTCTTTTTTTAAAATTTATTCATGGGATGTGGGCATCGTTGGCTTAATCATCAGCATTTATTGCCCATCCCTATTTGCTCTTGATGGTGAGTGGCCTTCTTGAACCACTGCAGTCCATTTGAGGTAGGTATATCCACAGTGCTGTTAGGAAGGGAGTTCGAGGATTTTGACCCAGCGACAGTGAAGGAACGGCAATATAGTTCCAGGTCAGGATGGTGTGTGACGTGGAGGGGAACTTTCAGGTGGTGGTGTTCCCATGCATTTGCTGCCCTTGTCCTTCTAGTTGGTAGAGGTCGCGGGTTTGGAAAGTGCTGTCTAAGGAGCCTTGGTGCGTTGCTGCAGTGCATCTTGTAGATGGTACACACTGCTGCCACTGTGCTTCGGTGGTGGAGGGAGTGAATGTTTGTGGATGGGGTGCCAATCAAGTGGGCTGCTTTGTTCTGGATGGTGTCGAGCGCCTTGAATGTTGTTAGAGCTGCACCCATCCAGGCAAGTGGAGAGTATTCCATCACACTCCTGACTTGTGCCTTGTAGATGGTGGACAGGCTTTGGGGAGTCAGGAGATGAGTTACTCGCCACTGGATTCCTAGCCTCTGATCTGCTCTTGTAGCCACGGTATTTATATGGCTGCTCCAGTTCAGTTTCTGATCAATGGTAGCCCCGAGGATGTTGATAGTGGGGGATTCAGCTATGGTAATGCTATTGAATGTCAAGGGGGGATGGTTAGATTCTCTCTTGTTGGAGATGGTCATTGCCTGGCACATGTGTGGCGCGTGTTTTACTTGCTACTTATCAGCCCAAGCCTGGATATTGTCCAGGTCTTGCTGCATTTCTACACGGACTGCTTCAGTATCTGAGGAATCTTTTAATGAAATTCAAGGTTCTACATGCCCCAGGATATCATTCTTGTTTGGAGAGGGTTGGCTCTTTCAAAGTCAATGTGTGGGGATGGCCTTGATGGCTATGCTAATGAAGCCATTCTAGGTAATTCAATCACTTACAGTAAACCATTGTTTTGGCTGGGCTTCTTGTTAGACTTTTTGTCTCCACTCCAATTTCCTGGTATTTCAGATGTAAATGGCAGTGCTACCTGTGGTTGCTAATTTTTTAAAAGCTACTTGTAGGGTTCTTTTCCATTAAAAGTCTGAGGTAAGTTACCAACCGATGAAATTAGTATTTCCCATTTGGCATATAGGGTTTTTCTTGACATTATAAACACAAATTGAACTTGCATGGTGTGACTAATGGTCAAAAAATATAATCGCTGGGGATTTCTTCACTGTAACTTTGGTAGAAGATCAGATCTTGCGGTATGCAAATTGTCTGCCATGTTTCCTCATTTGCGACAGTACTTCAATTTTTGGGAAATCCTGAGGTTGTGAAAGGTGTGATATAAATCCAAGCTCTTTCTTTCTTTACATGGTGTACTCAGGGTTTCTGCTGATGTTCCACGAAAGTTACAGTCGTCAACTGGGAGAAGCTTTGAGGAAATTTCCAGTGTTTGTCTTTCATTCATGCAACTGTTTTTCTGTTAGTCTCCTGCTCTCTGGCCTCATTTACACAGTCCTGTTGCAGATCATATGCACAGTGTAAAGAATGGACAGTTAGGCCCTATGTGTCTGAGCCAGACTGCTGTGTCATGGCAAATATTTATCACTGAAACAGATTATCTGGTCATTATCACATTGCTGTATGTGGAAGCTTGCTGTGCGGAAATTGGCTGCCGTGTTCCTACATTACAGGTAGGTGTAGGAATTATAGGGTTGTAATAGTAGGTGATTTTAACTTCCCTAATATTGACTGGGACTGCCTTAGTGCTAAGGGATCAGATGGGGAAGAATTTGTTAAGTGTGTCCAGGATAGTTTTCTGAAGCAGTATGTGGATGGCCCTACTAGAGAAGGGGCTACATGCGACCTCCTCTTAGGAGATGAGACTGGGCAGGTGGTTGATGTATCAGTGGGGGAGCACTTTGGGACCAGTGACCATAACTCTATTAGCTTCAAGATAGTATTGAAAAAGGATAGGACTGGTCCTCAGGTTGAAGTCCTAAATTGGGGGAAGGCTAATTTCTATGGCATCAGACAGGAACTCTCAAAAGTTGAATGGGAGAGGCTGTTTACAGGTAAAGGGACGTCTGGCAAGTGGGAGGCTTTTAAAAGTGAGATAGGAAGAGTTCAGGGCCAGCATGTTCCTGTTAGATTGAAGGGCAAGGCTGGCAAGTTTAGAGAACCTTGGTTGATGAGGGATATTGAGGGTCTGGTCAGGACAAAGAAGGAGGCATATGTCAGGTATAGGCAGCTGGGATCAAGCGAGTCCCTCGAGGAGTATAGGGGATGTAGGACTACACTTAAGAAGGAAATTAGGAGGGCGAAAAGGGGCCATGAGATTTCCCTGGCAGATAAGATAAAGGAGAATCCTAAAAGATTCTATAAGTATATTAAGAGTAAAAGGGTAGCTAGGGAGATAGTAGGTCCCCTTAAAGATCAGTGTGGTAATCTATGTGTGGAGCCACAGGAAATGGGCGAGGTCTGAAATGAATACGTCTCGTCTGTATTTACCGTGGAGAAGGTCATGGAAGCTAGTGAGTTCAAGGGAGGGAACAGCGATATCCTGGAGCATATCAACATTATAAAGGAGGAGGTGTTGGAGGTTTTGAAGTGCATTAAGGTGGATAAATCCCTAGGGCCTGACCAGGTGTATCCTAGGATGCAATGGGAAGCAAGGGAGGAGATTGCTGGGGCCCTGGCAGAGATTTTTGGATCATCGTTAGCCACGGGTGAGGTACCGGAAAAGTGGAGGATAGCTAATGTTGTGCCTTTATTTAAGGAGGGCAGCAGGAATAAGCCAGGGAACTACAGGCCAGTGAGCCTTACATTAGTGGTGGGAAAGTTATTGGAAGGGTTTCTGAAAGACAGGATTTATATGCATTTGGAAAGGCAAGGTCTGATTAGGGATAATCAACATGGCTTTGTGCGTGGGAAAACATGTCTCATGAATTTGATTGAGTTTTTTGAAGAGGTGACCAAGAGGATTGACGAGGGCAGGGTAATGGATGTTGTCTACATGGTCTTTAGCAAGGCCTTTGACAAGGTCCTGCATGGTAGGCTGGTCCGGAAGGTTCGACCACATGGGATCCAGGGTGAGCTAGCCAATTGGATACAAAATTGGCTTGGTGATAGGAGGCAGAGGGTGGTAGTGGAGGGTTGTTTTCAGATTGGAGGCCGGTGACCAGTGTTTGGTGCAGGGATCGGTGCTGGGCCCTCTGTTGTTTGTCATATATATTAATGACTTGGATGTGAATCTAAGGGGCATGATTAGTAATTTTGCAGATGACACCAAAATTGTTGGTATAGTGGACAGTGAAGAAGGTTGTCTAAGGTTACAACAGGATATAGATCAACTGGGAAAGTGGGCAAGGGATTGGCAAATGGAATTTAACGCAGACAAGTGCGAAGTGATGCATTTTGGGAAGTCAAGTCAGGGCAAGACATATACAGTGAATGGCAGGGCCCTGGGAGTGTTGTTGAGAAACGAGACCTTGGGGTGCAAGTACATAGTTCCCTGAAAGTGGCAACACAGGAAGACGGGGTGGTGAAGAAGGTGTATGGCATGCTTGCCTTCATCGGCCGAGGCATTGAGTACAAGAGTTGGGACGTCATGTTACAGTTGTACATAACGTTGGTTAGGCCACATTTGGAGTACTGTGTGCAGTTCTGGTCGCTGCACTACAGGAAAGATTTGATTAAGCTAGAGAGGGTGTAGAAAAGATTCACAAGGATGTTGCCTGGTTTGGAGGACTTGTGTTATAAAGAGAGATTGGATAGGCTGGGTCTGTTTTCCCTGGAGCGAAGGAGGCTGAGAGGGGACATGATAGAGGTATATAGAATTATGAGAGGCATAGATAGGGTAGTTAGCCAGAGTCTGTTTCCCATGGTAGGGGTGACTAAAACTAGAGGGCATAGATTTAAGATGAAAGGGAGGAGGTTTAAAGGGGTAAATTTTTCACACAATGAATCATGGGTATCTGGATTGAGCTGCCAGAGGAGGTGGTGGAGGCAGGAACAGTAGCAACATTTAAGAGGCATCTGGACAAGTACTTGAACGAGAAAGGCATGGAGGGATATGGAATCAATGCAGGCAGGTGGGATTAGTATAGATAGGCATTATGGTCGGCATGGACGCGGTGGGCCGAAGGGCCTGTTTCTATGCTGTATGACTCTATGACTCTATTACAACAGTGACTACAATTCTAAAGTACTTCATTGGCTGTAAAGTACTCTGGGGCATCCTGAGATCGTGAAAGGTGCTATATAAATTCAAGGCTTTCTTTCTGAATAAGGCCCTTCTGTACAGAATTAGCCTGTAAACCCAGAGAGGAGATGGGGAAGAGAAGAGTCCTAAACTCTTGCCCCAGGTAAAAGGGGTCTTTTCAAGGTGAGTGGGAGAAAATGTCAGTTTAAATTTACCTGCAAATAACAAAAAAATAAAAAGTTATGAATTTAATAAACTGACATGAAATTCTGTACTCACCAGTTCCAGCTGTTTTAAAGTTAATGGGGAAAATATTAAGTTACTACCATGTGAACATATGTCACTTTAATTTGGTACAGCCTGTTTTATTTTCATTCTTGAATATGTCACTATGTAGTGGTTAACAAAAGCTCTGCAATTAAAATGTCTGGCTAGCTTTGGAATTGAAGGACTGATTACAGAGGAAAGATTCCACATACCTCTTTGAAGAGAAAATGTTATAGCACAGCTGTGGGTGTTTTGATGACTTGTGTATACACACACACAGAGACACACAGAGCAACAAAAATGTGCTTGGATTAACCACTGGTGAGAAGGTAAAGATTTTTTTTTCATTCTGTGGGAGTGAGAATGCAAAATTATGTATTTTCCAGTTGCTAATAGTAAACTGTGAAGCTCTTTGTAATCACTTTGGGAGGTGATAATTTAAACCATATTTTTCCACTATCTGATTAAAGGTTAGAAGGAAGTTCCACATGATGCTACATGGATTATGGTTACACATCAGACTCCTTTCCATTGACAGCTTCTGTGGTCGGGGTAGATGACGCTACTCACCATGGTTATATGGTGCACCTGAAATTCACAACAAACTCCTTCCCGACAATAGCTTTGTGATAACCTGCCATTATGGGAGAAGGTTCTCATGTGCAACAAAATTGGAAATCCATTTATCAAGAAGGTTGTTTTTCTCTGATCTTGTCACACATACAAACATAAGAACATAAGAAATAGGAGCATGAGTAGACCATACAGCCCCTTGAGTCTGTTCCGCCATTCAACATGATCATGGCTGATCTTCTGCCTCAACTCCACTTTCCTGCACACTCTACATATCCCTTGATTCCCTGAGAGACCAAAAGTCTGTCTGCCCCAGTCTTAAAAATACTCAACAATGGAACATCCACAACACCCTGGGTAGAGAATTCCAAAGATTCACAACCCTTTGAGTGAAGAAGTTTCTCCTCATCTCAGTCCTAAATGATTGGCCCCTTATCCTGACACTGTGCCCCCATGTTCTAGGTTCCCCAGCCAGGGCTAGAAAATCTCTCAGTGTCTACCCTGTCAAGTGCCTTCAGAATCTTGTATGTTTCAATGAGATCACCTCTCATTCTTCTTGACTCCAGAGAGTAGAGGCTCAATTTACTCAGCCTCTCATTATAGGACAAGCCCCTCTCCCAGGAACCAATCTAGTGAACCTTTGCTGAACTGCCTCCAATGCAAGTATATCTTTAAATATGGAGACCAATACTGTGCAAACTACTACTGGTTTGGTCTCACCATAGCCCTGTACAATTATAGCAAGACTTCTTTATTTTTGTACTCCAATCCCCTTGAAATAAAGGCCAATATGCCATTTGCCTTCCTAATTACTTGCTGCACCTGATTGCTAACCTGTGTTCCTTGAGCGAGTATACCCAAGTCTCTCTGAACATCAAGTTTCATACATTATAAAAAAATTCTGCTTTTTTGTTCTTACTACCCAAGTGAAAAACGTCATACTTCCCCACATTGCACCTTGTTGCCTACTCACTTAAGCTGTCTATATCTCTTTGCAGCCTCTTTGTGTCCTCACAACTTACATTTCCACCTAGCTTTGTATCGTCAGCAAACTTGGATGCAGAACTCTGTCTCTTTGTCTAAGTCATTAATATAGATTGTAAATAGCTGGGGCCTCAGCACTGATCCTCACGGCACTTCTCTGGTTTCATCCTGCCAACTTGAAAATGCCCCATTGATCCCTGCTCCCTGCGTCCTGCTCATTAACCAATCCTCTATCCATGCTAATATATTACCCCCAACTCCTTGTGCCCTTACGTTGCATATTAGCCTTTTGTGTGGCACGTCATGGAATGTCTTTTGGAAATCCAAGTATACTACATCTACAGGCTCTCCTTTATCTACACTACTAGTTACATCCTCAAAAAACTGTAATAAATTTGGCAAATATGATTTCCCTTTCTTAAAACCATATTGACTTTGCCTGATCATACTATGATTTTCAAAGTGCTTTGTTAAGATGTCCTTAATAATAGATTCCAGCATTTTCCTGATGACTGATGACAGGCTAACTGGCCTGTAGTTCCCTGTTTTCTCTCTCCCTCCTCAGATAAATATCTTCCTTCATCATTGCTACTGGAAAGAGGAGGAGAGCAGAATTACATTCCTAATTTTAGCTTTGCTGAGCAATTCCAGGGTTTAGGATTTCCTCTATTTCCTGGATGGACCAGTGCCTTAAAGTTCCTTCCAATGGATTTGTCGGTTTCAGACCAATTTGAAACTGAAATTTGACTTAGAAATGAGGGGGATTAACTGAAGAAAAAGATTCATAACTTTGAAACTGGAATGCATGGGGTTGGGAGCAGATGTGAAATACAGAAGCCGGGACTTGACAAAGTGTCTGTCTGTGAAAACACCTGTAAATTCTGGTAGGTGGATAAAGAGGAGGAGCCCCAGCAGAACAACATGTGCCCCGACTTCTGCCATCGCTCATCAGATTCCACTTCTTTTATGGCTCCAGGGCCATGGATGTTCAGTCCTGATGGGATTAGAAGCTTTAAATCAGAAAGTATATGGGTTTGAAAATTCAGCTGGGACTCCCTTGGTCTTCCACCATAACTAGTGATGGGTCTATGGAGACCCTAGAGAAATGGTATGAACAGCAACAACCTATATTTATTTAGCGCCTTTAAGGTAATAAAATGTCACAAGGCGCTTCACCAGAACATTATAAAGCAAAATTAGCAAAATAAAAGACCGTTTATGCCACTTCTCTGGGGTAAAGGAGTTTCTGCTAATCTTCTGTTGAGGTTACAGCAGGAGATCAGGAAAATCCCCAAGGAATTTCAGGGCGATTATTTTTATATCTAATCAGGCCCAATTCCTCATGCTTTAGTGACAGATTGACATTCACGTTCTCTGGTAGAAATGCAGTGCTCACGTTTCTATAGTTGCAGCTGGTCTAAGCTTTGTGGTGAAGTTGAAGGGTGGTAGAGATATTCAGAATGGTCCAGTACTGTGTATTTTCCACAAATTCAACTCTTCTTTGTTTAATAGATGCAAATTATGCACTTCTTCCTTCATGGACTATATCAGGTTGCGATCTTCATTTTGAAGAATAAACAAATTTGACCCTCCAAATACTAAGATTTACCTGAATTCTCATCCTTGCCTTTGAGCCTTGGTTAGAGCTCAACATCCTATGCTTCTTTAATGGCTCAGCAGGTTAATACACAATGTTGTATGTCACTAAACAAAACAGCCATTTAAGTCCAAGATTCAAACCAGGCCAAGCTGAGTTTGTTATTGTCAGCTGGAGTAGTGCAAAGGGACCACACGTGGCCTCAAAATTCCGACACTAGGGAGTGAAAAAATCATCCCAACTTTCTTCATTCCACAATTGGTGACTTTTCCTTCAGCTGCCTGGACCCTAAGCTCTGGAATTTTCTCCCTTAATGTCTCTCCCTTTCCATCTCTCTCCCCTCCTTGAAGACGCTCCTTAAAACCTACTACTTTGACCAAGTTTTTGCTCACTTGAACTAATGTCTCCTTCCTTGCCTTGGTGTCAATTTTTAAAATCTGATTGCACTCCTGTAAAGTGCCTTGGGATGTTATACTAAGCTAAAAGTGCTACATGAATGCAAGTTGTTGCTGAGTTTGGGTGTCAGGTGAGGACAGGATCAATTATGAGACATCGCCTCCTCCCACCTTGCAACTGTTGAATTGTCTGCCAGCAACACACTGTCGGGCATCACATGAAGTGTGATCATTCGTCTGAAGCCCTAGAGGATTGCCAGTGTGCACAGAACCATACATTAAATTGGGCACTAAATGCTGGCCTAGCCAACAACGCCCACATCCCATGAATGAATAAAAAACAGTCAACAACTTGGGTTTGGGAATACAGGGCTTCCAAAACTATCAGGCCACCAGGGATAGTCACAACATTTAAATATCTTGCATCAGCCTGTTAGTTAAATGTTTGAAGCTGAATATTTACATTTAGTGTTTTGAGTCATTTTCAGGTATATTAATAGCCATTAATTCACAATTCTACTCAATCAGGACACCAAGATTGAAGTCTGAAATCTAAACTTCAGGGCATTCCAAACTATGTGTAAACAAAGACACACATCTATCATGATGCAGTTTGAATTCTACAATTCCCCTGGCTCAGAATAATGGTTAGTTTGCCAGAGATTCTAACTGAGAAATCAACACAGATGGAATGGGTACACTACATTTGTATTGCTGGCGAGTACTCTCCTCGGAATAAGGATTCCCTTAGCTCAAGCTAATGGTTACTTTCAAAGAGTCTTTAAGAGCTCAAACAGGCATTTTAAAATCCTCAGCTTTTAATTCCTAGTTAGGAAAAGACAGCTAAAAAATAGAATTTCGGACATAAATCCCTGACCAAATAAAATGATAATGACACAGGTTGAGCACGATCACAGGACTAAATGCAACTCTTAGGGAGAAGGTACATCATAACCCAGGCTGTTGTATCATACAGGATGTAAATCTTTCTGACCCTGTCCCCGTCCAAAGCTATGGATGATGTTAACTGAAGGATAGGAGGAGGTGCTGCTAAGGCTCAGAGGACACTGTTCTGGGTTAAGACCTTAAAGGGGTAAACAACTTAATCACAATTATTGTAGAAATCAGCTATCTTAGTAACCAAATACTGAAAAGATAGTAACATGATGTTGTAATAAGATATCTCACAAGAGGCTGGCTAGATTAAAAAGAAGTTTATAATATGAAAGTATATGTATCAGCATAGATAGAAAGGTGGCTGCAGACAAGAAACTGATCAAATTTGGAGAAGAATTCGAAATGGTGTGCTGGGCTAATGCTGGGTGCACTTTTGTTCTCTGTAACATATCGATGATTTGGACTTGGGCATACAGAGCACAAAGTCAAATTTTACTGATAATACAAAAGTAGGAGGTTTGGCAAACAGTGACCAAGATTATAAAAAACTTCAGGAATAGGCAGGTTATTGAAATGGGCAGACAGGTGGCAGATGCAAATTAATGTAGAGAAATATGTGATAATGCATTTTGGGAGGGAAAACAAGGAATGAGATTATATGGTCTATAGAAAGATGCTGAATGAAGTGGATGAACAGAGACACCTCGCTTCAAATACATAAATCCCCAAAAGTGCAAGTGCAGGTAGATCAAGCCATAAAAAAGGATTTTGCATTCAGAAACACACAGTGGAGAAATGGATAAAAAGGTGGTAACTACAGTGAAGTGACACAAGGTTCAAGAGGTCTTAACTGCTGTTCAGTCTTTAATGTAGGTCCATAGAGGGCCCAGCAAAGAAGTCTGCTGGGATGGACCACTCAGTTCAAATGTTTTCAGTAAACTGCGTGCCATAATGAGTCATGCAATTCAGGTTGTCAATACACACCCAGGAGGTGCGATTTAATCACTGTCTAGTCACTCACCCAGAGTCAGATTAAAGAGAGTCCCATTCTGTCTCTCTGTAGATCAAAGGTGATGGAAGAGCTAGGTAAATTTATTTGAAAGGATACAAGAGCCTTTCTAATTAGGTCATGACACTACTTAAGATTAAATGAGAAGAAAAGCGAGTTACTTTGATTCTTGTAGGATGGAGAAGCACATTGAATATTGATTATTAAAATGCCAATGGCCTCACTGATACCAAAAAGAACATCAAATGGAATGAACCAGAGGGAAGAATAATCAATATTTCTGGAACCGGTTTGATGTCTCCAGTCTGAATTCATCGGGTTATTTTGAGTTGTGACTGGTTTTACTACTGCATAGGATCATGAACAGAAAGCAGAAGAGACATTTTGTTTGAGTCAAATACATTGTACCAAAGATTTTGATGTTATTATGAGATAAACTCATATTGGCACCCTCCCTTGTTCATCATTAAACCTCTTATTAGCTAAAGACTATAAATTAATGTGAGTAATGAGATAAAGCAAACTCATACACATTAATGTTAAATTCTCTGCTATTTTAATAGAATTATTTAAGATGAACAGGTAAACTTCTCTATCCTACAAGAATTAAAGTAGCTGGATTTTGTTCGCTGATGATTGCACAATGTTCAGCACCATTCGTGACTCCTCAGATACTGAAGCAGTCTGTGTAAAAATGCAGCAAGACCTGGACAATATCCAGGCTTGGGCTGGTTAAGTGGCAAGTAACACAATACTGAGGGAGTGTTGCACTGTTGGAGGTGCCATCTTTCAGATGAGATGCCAGATTGAGGTCCTGTCTGTTACTCCAGATGGATATATAAGATCGCATGGCACTATTTTAAAGAAGAACGGGGCAGTTATCCCCAGTGTCCTGGCTCATATTTATCTCTCAGTCGAAATCATAAAGTGGTCATTATCACATTGCTGTTTCAGTGAGTTTGCTGTGCACAGATTGGCTGCCACATTTCCTGTATTACAACAGACAACCCTTCAAAACTGCTTCATTGGTTGTAAAGCAGTTTGGGATGTCCTGAGGTTGTGAAAGGTGCTATATAAATGCAAGTCTTTCTTTTTTCATATTTGGCTAACATCTGCTAAAAACCCTCACTTATTGCAATTCACTCTGTTAGGAAGTACATTATGTTAAAACACTGCTTTGTCAAGGAGTGTCCTTGAACAATTAATGTAATGTGATTGAGCATCACATCTCAACTGGACGCTCAGTGGATACTCATGCATTTCTGCCAATCAGAAGATGTGCTCCCAGGTGCCAGAGTACCAAATGCAGTTTCTCTGCCTATGTGAATTGAGGGACATGTGACCTATGAAAGGCCAAATCTCTTTGCTATTTATATGCCTGCATGAAAAGAAAAGAAGAAAGACTTGCATTTATATGGCACCTTTCATGACTTTGGGACCATCCCAAAGCACTTTACAGCCATGAAGGAATTTTGAAATGTAATCACTGTTGTAATGTAGGAAACACGACAGACAATTTGTGCATAGCAACCTCCCACAAACTGCAATGTGATCATGACTAGATGATCTGTTTTGTGATGTTGATTGAAGGATAGTTACATCAGACAAATGTATGTCGTGCAAATGCTAATAGTCTCACAGTACAATTTTAAGCCTCTTTTTCCACACAATAGACCCTTACCTGCCGTAATCACCCTCTATTTGGATAGTATATCTGTATTTGGCTTGATGCCCTTCTTCATACTGTAAGTAATAAGGTCCTAAACTGGGAGTCAAAGAAAGGGGACAACCAGCTCAAAGGAAGTTAATAAGGCCAAGATGCTTCGACAGCTGACTGTTACCTTGTGCTCACTCAGCAGCAATGTCTGATAAAGCTGAGGCTGAGCAAAGAACCCATGTTGTGCAATATCGGTGAAAGTCAAGGTAACCGCTGCATTAAATTTCTGCCTCAACAGCACTTTCCAAACCCCCAACAGAGGCTCAAACAAAATCAGACACTGTTTTATAAATTATAATGTGACTGTAGCTTCTTTAATGAAAGGCACACCAGTTCAGGAAGTGTGTTGTCCCACGCCCGATCTAACTCAGATACACTTCTAATTCTCTCTTTCTCCCAGGAACACGCTCCCTCACAGCTATCACACTTGTATTAGGCAGGTGAGGTCGAGAAATCTGCTATCTGTCCAGCTATCTGCTTTAGATAAAATCATCCAACTTGGTGCAGTTAACTAAGCTTGACAGATTGATTGACATGCTCAACTTCGATTTAACAGACCCCGCTGCTGTTATTGTTCAGCATGGCCTCTGCTTCCTTTTGCAGAGGTGTAAACCCCTAATGGTTAGTGAGATCTAATCACTGAGGACTTACATTTCTGCAGACGGACAATTTGCATGTGCTTGGTCTGGAAAGATATTTTCAGATATAAGGGGCTTGAACAGATAACTTGTGGCAACTACACTGCTTTAGGGGTGTTTTGAATGACCTACATTTCTGAGAGCTGTGACACACAGATGGAAAGTTCGAAGAATCTACACTTCTACCCCAACTGCTTCCAGTGGTGTCAGCCATGGCTGAGTGGGTAACACTCTCATTCTGTGTCAGAACATTGTGGCTTCAAGCTCATAACATACTTCAATGCAGTACTGAGGGAATGCTGCACTGTGAGCTGCTGTCCTTCAGGTGAGAACTGGTGGCACTATACAAAGGAGAGTAGGGGAGTTTTCCTTTAGCTCTGCCCAATATTTATCCCCCAACCAAACTACTAAAACAGGTTACCTGGTCATTTAGCTCATTGCAGCATGTGGGACATTGTTATTTGTTTACTGGCCACCAGGTTTCCTACATTACAGTACACTTCAAATGTAAAAGTGCTTCATTGGCTGTAAAGTGCATTAGGATATTGTGTAAGGTGCTATTTTATTGCAGCCTTTGCTATCAGTTCCTATGTTGTCATTCCTGTTTCTGCTACTGACAACAATTCCATTAGGGATCTGCAATCCATAACCCCTTGACTCAACAGTTGCAAATACCCTGAAACTCCAGGTGTGCCACTAAGAATGCACTATTTGCAACTCCCTAATTTTGTCATGAGTAAATGCACTGCCTGCTGTAGTAGACTACCACACAGAACAGAAAGGGCTCAGGCACAAATCCCTTTCCATACCGTGTTAGTAAGATCTCCAGGACAGCTTTGGGCATATTAAATTAGGCTCAGTTCTATCCCCCTGTCCACCTGCACCTTTTCCACTCAATCCCCAACAAAGCTGAATGGCCCAGGACTGTTGTTTAAGTTCACATATGAAGAATAGCCATTAGATTAAGAAAAAGGAAGCCTGTCACCTCCGTGGTTCCATTTCTTCTCACAATGAGTTACCATCTTCAGTGAGGGAAGGGAGAAATGGGGAGAACATTAGACATAGGGTCGAGAAATTGCTGCAGTGCAATATCTGTCAAAGTGCTTGTCTGTTACTGTAGTTAATAATGTAGGCTATTCTAAGCTGTCACACTAATAATATTCCTTTTCATGCATCCTGCTGTGTTAACAATGTTCCTTTAAGTTGTTAATTCCGTCTTTGTGACATTGAGTGCTAAACATGTTTATTTTTAGTTGATTATTGCTTTAGGCTTTTGTTACAGCCTTAAAAGTATTTCTTAGGCAGATATTAAGGTATTTCCTGAGTCCTCACATGGGGTGAAATACTGACATGGGACGAGATACCTGACATGGGGCGTGGTACCTGACATGGGGAGAGGTACCTGACATGGGGAGAGGTACCTGACATGGGGAGAGGTACCTGACATGGGGAGTGGTACTTGACATGGGGAGAGGTACCTGACATGGGGAGAGTTAACTGACGTGGGAGAGGTACCTGACATGGGGCGTGGTACCTGACATGGGGAGAGGTACCTGACATGGGGAGAGGTACCTGACATGGGGAGAGTTAACTGACATGGGAGAGGCACCTGACATGGGGAGAGTTAACTGACATGGGGAGAGGTACCTGACATGGGGAGGGTTAATTGACATGGGGAGAGTTAACTGACATGGGTGAGGCACCTGACATGGGGAGAGTTAACTGACATGGGAGAGGCACCTGACATGGGGAGAGTTAACTGACATGGGTAAGGTACCTGACATGGGGAGAGTTAACTGACATGGGGAGAGGTAACTGACATGAGGAGCTGGATTTTATTCCCAGCCTGACGATGTCGGGTTTTGTGGCGGGGTTGGGGTAAGGTGGGGGAGGGGGGGGGGGTGGGGGTGTGGTGTGCGCAGAGAATCGGAGTTCAGTGGCCCGCCACGGAACACGGTGCCGGGATTGCCTGGCCCGATTTTTCCGGGGGTGGCAGCCACACTCCATGCTGCGATGGGACCTTGGTTTAAATATTTAAAGTACATGTTTGCAATAATTAAAATCTAATCCGCTGCGATCCTACCTTCAATTCCCGATCTTCAGCCCGATGTGCGGCACTAACGCGCCTTCACTTTCCTGTCCAGGGAAAGCTGGCGCCACCGAGTTGGAGAACTGATCATCACTGCAATAGTTCTGTTTAGTGAAGAGGGGGAAGAGGTGGACTCTGCACTTTGTGTATAGGGAAGAGGGGAAGGCGGGAAGGGGTCAACTCTGCACTTTGTGTATAGGGGTGCGGAAGGGGCCAATTCTGGTTTTGTGTATAGGGAGGGGGAAGGGGTCAACTCTGGACATTGTGTACAGGGAGGGGGAAGGGGGAAAGGGGGCAACACTGCACTTTATGTATAGGGAAGAGGGGAAGGCGGGAAGGGGCCAACTCTGCACTTTGTGTATAGGAAAGATGGGAAGGTGGGGAGGGGTCAACTCTGGACTTTATGTAGAGGGAGGGGGAAGGGGGGAAGGGGCCTACTCAGCACTTTGTATATAGGGAAGAGGGGACGGGCTGAACTCTGCACTTGGTTGAACTGTCTGTACAGCTGGCAGCATTTTAAAAATGCAGCCACACCTATCTCGCATGGGTGATGCAGTGACAGGGTTGTCAATGCCGCCTCCGGATGATTGGAGGAGGGGTTTGGCTGCCGTGAATACGTAAACTGGCGACACACAGCAGAATTGCAGAGGACGGATCCCGTGGGGGATGGCCGCTATTTTCAGCACACGCCGCCGCTCTCAGTGGTGGGATTACAAAATCCAGCCCGTGAAATGGTAACTGACATGGGGAGAGGTGACTGACATGGGGAGAGGTACTTGACATGGGGAAAGGTAACTGACATGGGGAGAGGTAACTGACATGGGTAGAGGTAACTGACATGGGGAGAGGTAACTGACATGGGAAGAGGTACCTAACATGGGGAGAGGTACTTGACATGGGGAGAGGTAACTGACATGGGGAGAGGTAACTGACATGGGGAGAGGTAACTGACATGGGAAGAGGTACCTAACATGGGGAGAGGTACTTGACATGGGGAGAGGTAACTGACATGGGGAGAGGTAACTGACATGGGAAGAGGTACCTAACATGGGGAGAGGTACTTGACATGGGGAGAGGTAACTGACATGGGGAGAGGTGACTGACATGGGAAGAGGTACCTAACATGGGGAGAGGTACTTGACATGGGGAGAGGTAACTGACATGGGGAGAGGTAACTGACATGGGGAGCGGTAACTGACGTGGGGAGAGGTAACTGATGTGGGGAGCGGTAACTGACATGGGGAGAGGTAACTGACGTGGGGAGAGGTAACTGACGTGGGGAGATGTACCTGACATGGGGAGTGGTACCTGACATGGGGAGAGGTAATTGACGTGGGGAGAGGTAACTGACGTGGGGAGAGGTAACTGACATGGGGTGAGGTAACTGATATGGGGAGAGGTAACTGACATGGGGAGTGGTACCTGACTTCGGGAGATGTAACTGACACGGGGAGAGGTAACTGATGTGGGGAGAGGTAACTGACATGGGGAAAGGTAACTGACATGGGGAGAGGTACCTGACATGGCGAGTGGTACCTAACATGGGGCGAGGTAACTTATATGGGGAGGGGTAATTGACCTGGGGAGAGGTAACTGAAGTGGGGAGACATAACTGACGTGGGGAGAGGAAACTGATATGGGGAGAGGTAACTGACATGGGTAGTGGTACCTGACATGGGGAGAGGTAACTGACTTGGAGAGAGGTAACTGAAGTGGGGAGAGGTACCTGACATGGCGGGAGGTAACAGACATGGGGAGAGGTAATTAACATGGGGAGCGGTACCGGACATGGGGAGACATATCTGACATGGGCAGTGGTACTTGACATGGGGAGAGTTAACTGACATGGGGAAAAGTAACTGACATGGGGAGAGGTAACTGACGTGGGGAGCGGTACCGAACATGGGGAGGCCTATCTGACATGGGGAGTTGTACTTGACATGGGGAGAGTTAACTGACATGGGGAAAGGTAACTGACATGGGGAGAGTTAACTGACATGGGGAGAGTTAACTGACATGGGGGGTGTCATCTGACATGGGGAGAGTTAACTGACAAGGCGAGAGTTAACTGACATGGGGAGACATATCTGACATGGGGAGTGGTACTTGATATGGGGAGAGGTAACTGACATGGGGAAAGGTAACTGACTTGGAGAGAGGTAATGGACGTGGTCAAAGGTACCTGACATGGGGAGTGTTCACTTACATGGGGAGAGTTACTTGACATGTGGAGAGATAACTGACATGGGGACAGTTAACTGACACGGGAAGAGGTAACTGACCTGGGGAGAGGTAACTGATATGGGGAGGGGTAACTAACATGGGGAGTGGTACCTGTCATGGGGAGAGGTAACTGACATTGGGAGAGGTAACTGAGGTGGGGAGAGGTACCTGACGTGGGGAGACGTAACTGACATTGGCAGTGGTACCTGACATGGGGAGAGGTAACAGACATGGGGAGATGTACCTGACCTGGGGAAAGGTAACTGACATGGGGGGAGGTACCTGACATGGGGAGAGGTAATTAACATGGGGAGCGGTACCGGACATGGGGAGACATATCTGACATGGGGAGTGGTACTTGACATGGAGAGAGTTAACTGACATGGGGAAAGGTAACTGAGATGGGGAGAGTTAACTGACATGGGGAAAGGTAACTGACATGGGGGGTGTCATCTGACATGGGGAGAGTTAACTGACATGGGGAAAGTTAACTGACATGGGGGGACATATCTGACATGGGGAGTGGTACTTGACATGGGGCGAGTTAACTGACATGGGGAGAGGTACTTGAAATGGGGAGAGGTACTTGACATGGGGAGAGGTAACTGACGTGGGGAGAGGTAACTGATGTGGGGAGAGGTACCTGACATGGGGAGAGGAAACTGACATGGGGAGCGGTAACTGACATGGGGAGCGGTAACTGACATGGGGAGAGGTAACTCATGTGGGGAGCGGTAACTGACATGGGGAGCGGTAACTGATGTGGGGAGAGTTAACTGACGTGGGGAGAGGTAACTGACGTGGGGAGAGGTAATTAACATGGGGAGCGGTACCGGACATGGGGAGACATATCTGACATGGGCAGTGGTACTTGACATGGGGAGAGTTAACTGACATGGGGAAAAGTAACTGACATGGGGAGAGGTAACTGACGTGGGGAGCGGTACCTGTCATGGGGAGACATATCTGACACGGGGAGTGGTACTTGACATGGGGAGAGTTAACTGACATGGGGAAAGGTAACTGACATGGGGAGAGGTAACTGACATGGGGAAAGGTAACTGACTTGGAGAGAGGTAACTGACGTGGGGAGAGGTAATGGACAAGGTGAAAGGTACCTGACATGGGGAGTGTTAACTTACATGGGGAAAAGTAACTGACATGGGGAGAGGTAACTGACGTGGGGAGCGGTACCTGTCATGGGGAGACATATCTGACACGGGGAGTGGTACTTGACGTGTGGAGAGATAACTGACATGGGGACAGTTAACTGACACGGGGAGAGGTAACTGACCTGAGGAGAGGTAACTGACATGGGGAGTGGTACCTGACATGGGGAGAGTTAACTGACATTGGGAGAGGTAACTGAGGTGGGGAGAGGTAACTGAGGTGGGGAGAGGTACCTGACGAGGGGGGACGTAACTGACATGGGGAGTGGTACCTGACATGGGGAGAGGTAACTGACTTGGGGAGAGGTAACTGACTTGGAGAGAGGTAACTGACGTGGGGAGAGGTACCTGAAGTGGGAGAGGTACCTGACATGGGGAGAGGTAACTGACATGGGGAGATGTACCTGACCTGGGGAAAGGTAACTGACATGGGGGGAGGTACCTGACATGGGGAGAGGTAATTAACATGGGGAGCGGTACCGGACATGGGCAAACATATCTGACATGGGGAGTGGTACTTGACATGGGGAGTGTTAACTGACATGGGGAAAGGTAACTGACATGGGGAGAATTAACTGATATGGGGAGAGTTAACTGACATGGGGAAAGGTAACTGACATGGGGGGTCATATCTGACATGGGGAAAGGTAACTGACATGGGGAGAGCTAACTGACATGGGGAAAGGTAACTGACATGGGGACTGGTACCTGACATGGGGAGCCATATCTGACATGGGGAAAGGTAACTGACATGGGGAGAGCTAACTGACATGAGGAAAGGTAACTGACATGGGGAGTGTTAACTGACATGGACAGATTTAACCGACATGGTGAAAGGTAACTGACATGAGCAGAGGTAATGGACATGGGGAGACATAACTGACGTGGGGAGAGGAAACTGATATGGGGAGAGGTAACTGACATGGGTAGTGGTACCTGACATGGGGAGAGGTAACTGACTTGGAGAGAGGTAACTGAAGTGGGGAGAGGTACCTGACATGGCGAGAGGTAACAGACATGGGGAGAGGTAATTAACATGGGGAGCGGTATCGGACATGGGGAGACATATCTGACATGGGCAGTGGTACTTGACATGGGGAGAGTTAACTGACATGGGGAAAAGTAACTGACATGGGGAGAGGTAACTGACGTGGGGAGCGGTACCGAACATGGGGAGGCCTATCTGACATGGGGAGTGGTACTTGACATGGGGAGAGTTAACTGACATGGGGAAAGGTAACTGACATGGGGAGAGTTAACTGACATGGGGAGAGTTAACTAACATGGGGGGTGTCATCTGACATGGGGAGAGTTAACTGACAAGGGGAGAGTTAACTGACATGGGGAGACATATCTGACATGGGGAGCCGTACTTGATATGGGGAGAGGTAACTGACATGGGGAAAGATAACTGACTTGGAGAGAGGTAATGGACGTGGTGAAAGGTACCTGACATGGGGAGTGTTAACTTACATGGGGAGAGTTACTTGACATGTGGAGAGATAACTGACATGGGGACAGTTAACTGACACGGGAAGAGGTAACTGACCTGGGGAGAGGTAACTGATATGGGGAGGGGTAACTGACATTGGGAGAGGTAACTGAGGTGGGGAGAGGTACCTGACGTGGGGAGACGTAACTGACATTGGCAGTGGTACCTGACATGGGGAGAGGTAACAGACATGGGGAGATGTACCTGACCTGGGGAAAGGTAACTGACATGGGGGGAGGTACCTGACATGGGGAGAGGTAATTAACATGGGGAGCGGTACCGGACATGGGGAGACATATCTGACATGGGGAGTGGTACTTGACATGGAGAGAGTTAACTGACATGGGGAAAGGTAACTGATATGGGGAGAGTTAACTGACATGGGGAAAGGTAACTGACATGGGGGGTGTCATCTGACATGGGGAGAGTTAACTGACATGGGGAAAGTTAACTGACATGGGGGGACATATCTGACATGGGGAGCGGTACCGGACATGGGGAGACATATCTGATATGGGGAGAGGTACTTGAAATGGGGAGAGGTACTTGACATGGGGAGAGGTAACTGACGTGGGGAGAGGTAACTGATGTGGGGAGAGGTACCTGACATGGGGAGAGGAAACTGACATGGGGAGCGGTAACTGACATGGGGAGAGGTAACTGACGTGGGGAGAGGTAACTGACGTGGGGAGAGGTAATTAACATGGGGAGCGGTACCGGACATGGGGAGACATATCTGACATGGGCAGTGGTCCTTGACATGGGGAGAGTTAACTGACATGGGGAAAAGTAACTGACATGGGGAGAGGTAACTGACGTGGGGAGCGGTACCGGACATGGGGAGGCCTATCTGACATGGGGAGTGGTACTTGACATGGGGAGAGCTAACTGACATGGGGAAAGGTAACTGACATGGGGAGAGGTAACTGACATGGCGAAAGGTAACTGACTTGGAGAGAGGTAACTGACGTGGGGAGAGGTAATGGACAAGGTGAAAGGTACCTGACATGGGGAGTGTTAACTTACATGGGGAGAGTTACTTGACGTGTGGAGAGATAACTGACATGGGGACAGTTAACTGACACGGGGAGAGGTAACTGACCTGAGGAGAGGTAACTGACATGGGGAGTGGTACCTGACATGGGGAGAGGTAACTGACATTGGGAGAGGTAACTGAGGTGGGGAGAGGTAACTGATATGGGGAGTGGTACCTGACATGGGGAGAGGTAACTGACTTGGGGAGAGGTAACTGACTTGGGGAGAGGTAACTGACTTGGAGAGAGGTAACTGACGTGGGGAGAGGTACCTGAAGTGGGAGAGGTACCTGACATGTGGAGAGGTAACTGACATGGGGAGATATACCTGACCTGGGGAAAGGTAACTGACATGGGGGGAGGTACCTGACATGGGGAGAGGTAATTAACATGGGGAGCGGTACCGGACATGGGCAAACATATCTGACATGGGGAGTGGTACTTGACATGGGGAGTGTTAACTGACATGGGGAAAGGTAACTGACATGGGGAGAATTAACTGATATGGGGAGAGTTAACTGACATGGGGAAAGGTAACTGACATGGGGGGTCATATCTGACATGGGGAAAGGTAACTGACATGGGGAGAGCTAACTGACATGGGGAAAGGTAACTGACATGGGGACTGGTACCTGACATGGGGAGCCATATCTGACATGGGGAAAGGTAACTGACATGGGGAGAGCTAACTGACATGGGGAAAGGTAACTGACATGGGGAGTGTTAACTGACATGGACAGATTTAACCGACATGGGGAAAGGTAACTGACATGAGCAGAGGTAATGGACATGGGGAGCAGTAACTGACGTGGGGAGAGGTAACTGACGTGGGGAGATGTACCTGACATGGGGAGTGGTACCTGACATGGGGAGAGGTAACTGAAATGGGGAGAGGTAATTGACGTGGGACGAGGTAACTGACGTGGGGAGAGGTAACTGACGTGAGGAGAGGTAACTGACGTGGGGTGAGGTAACTGATATGGGGAGAGGTAACTGACATGGGGAGTGGTACCTGACTTGGGGAGACGAAACTGACATGGGGAGAGATCACTGATGTGGGGAGAGGTCACTGACATGGGGAGTGGTACCTGACTTGGGGAGACGAAACAGACATGGGGAGAGGTAACTGATGTGGGGAGAGGTACCTGACATGGGGAGTGGTGCCTGACATGGGGAGAGGTAACTGATATGGGGAGAGGTAATTGACATGGGGAGAGGTAACAGACGTGGGGAGAGGTAACTGATGTGGGGAGAGGTAACTGACTTGGAGAGAGGTAACTGACGTGGGGAGAGGCAACTGAAATGGCGTGAGGTAACAGACATGGGGAGAGGTAATTAACATGGGGAGCGGTACCGGACATGGGTAGACATATCTGACATGGGCAGTGGTACTTGACATGGGGAGAGTTTACTGACATGGGGAAAAGCAACCGACATGGGGAAAGGTAACTGACGTGGGGAGCGGTACCGAACATGGGGAGGCCTATCTGACATGGGGAGTGGTACTTGACATGGGGAGAGTTAACTGACATGGGAAAAGGTAACTGACATGGGGAGAGTTAACTGACATGGGGAGAGTTAACTGACATGGGGAGTGGTACCTGTCATGGGGAGACATATCTGACACGGGGAGCGGTACTTGACATGGGGAGAGTTAACTGACATGGGGAAAGGTAACTGACGTGGGGAGAGGCAACTGACATGGGGAAAGGTAACTGACTTGGAGAGAGGTAACTGACGTGGGGAGAGGTAATGGACAAGGTGAAAGGTACCTGACATGGGGAGTGTTAACTTACATGGGGAGAGCTACTTGACATGAGGAGAGATAACTGACATGGGGGCAGTTAACTGACACGGGGAGAGGTAACTGACCTGGGGAGAGGTAACTGACATGGGGAGTGTGACCTGACATGGGGAGAGGTAACTGACTTGGGGAGAGGTAACTGACTTGGAGAGAGGTAACTGACGTGGGGAGAGGTACCTGAAGTGGGGAGAGTTACCTGACATGGGGAGAGGTAACTGATATGGGGAGTGGTAATTGACATGGGGAGAGGTAACTGACGTGGGGAGAGGTAACTGATGTGGGGAGAGGTAACTGACGTGGGGAGAGGTAACTGATATGGGGAGAGGTAACTGACATGGGGAGTGGTACCTGACATGGGGAGAGGTAACTGACGTGGGGAGAGGTAACTGACGTGGAGAGAGGTAACTGACGTGGGGAGTGGTACCTGAAGTGGGGAGAGGTACCTGACATGGGGAGTGGTACCTGACATGGGGTGTGGTACCTGACATGGGGAGAGGTAACTGATATGGGGAGAGGTAATTGACATGGGGACAGGTAACTGACGTGGGGAGAGGTAACAGAGATGGGGAGAGGTAACTGACATGGGGAGTGGTAGCTGACATGGGGAGAGGTAACTGACGTGGGGAGAGGTAAGTGACGTGCGGAGAGGTATCTGACGTGGGGAGAGGTACCTGACGTGGGGAGAGGTAACTGACATGGGGAGAGGTAACTGACGTGGGGAGAGGTAACTGACATGGGGAGAGGTAACTGACATGGGGAAAGGTAACTGACTTGGAGAGAGGTAACTGACGTGGGGAGAGGTAATGGACAAGGTGAAAGGTACCTGACATGGGGAGTGTTAACTTACATGGGGAGAGTTACTTGACGTGTGGAGAGATAACTGACATGGGGACAGTTAACTGACACGGGGAGAGGTAACTGACCTGAGGAGAGGTAACTGACATGGGGAGTGGTACCTGACATGGGGAGAGGTAACTGACATTGGGAGAGGTAACAGAGGTGGGGAGAGGTAACTGACTTGGAGAGAGGTAACTGACGTGGGGAGAGGTACCTGAAGTGGGGAGAGGTACCTGACATGGGGAGAGGTAACTGATATGGGGAGAGGTAATTGACATGGGGAGAGGTAACTGATGTGGGTAGAGGTAACTGATGTGGGGAGAGGTAACTGACGTGGGGAGAGGTAACTGATATGGGAAGAGGTATCTGACATGGGGAGTGGTAACTGACGTGGGGAGAGGTAACTGACGTGGAGAGAGGTAACTGACGTGGGGAGTGGTACCTGAAGTGGGGTGAGGTACCTGACATGGGGAGTGGTACCTGACATGGGGAGAGGTAACTGATATGGGGAGAGGTAATTGACATGGGGAGAGGTAACTGACGTGGGGAGAGGTAACTGATATGGGGAGAGGTAACTGACATGGGGAGTGGTACCTGACATGGGGAGAGGTAACTGACGTGGGGAGAGGTAACTGACGTGGGGAGAGGTATCTGACGTGGGGAGAGGTACCTGACGTGGGGAGAGGTAACTGACATGGGGAGAGGTAACTGACATGGGGAGAGGTAACTGACTTGGAGAGAGATAACTGACTTGGAGAGAGGTCACTGACGTGAGGAGAGGCAACTGACATGGCGAGAGGTAACAGACATGGGGAGAGGTAATTAACATGGGGAGCGGTACCGGACATGGGGAGACAGATCTGACATGGGCAGTGGTACTTGACATGGGGAGAGTTAACTGACATGGGGAAAAGTAACTGACATGGGGAGAGGTAACTGACGTGGGGAGCGGTACCGGACATGGGGAGGCCTATCTGACATGGGGAGTGGTACTTGACATTGGGAGAGCTAACTGACATGGGGAGAGTTAACTGACATTGGGAGAGGTAACAGAGGTGGGGAAAGGTAACTGACATGGGGGGAGGTACCTGACATGGGGAGAGGTAATTAACATGGGGAGCGGTACCGGACATGGGGTTACATATCTGACATGGGGAGTGGTACTTGACATGGGGAGTGTTAACTGACATGGGGAAAGGTAACTGACATGGGGAGAATTAACTGACATGGGGAGAGTTAACTGACATGGGGAGTGGTACCTGTCATGGGGAGACATATCTGACACGGGGAGTGGTACTTGACATGGGGAGAGTTAACTGACATGGGGAAAGGTAACTGACATGGGGAGAGGTAACTGACATGGGGAAAGGTAACTGACTTGGAGAGAGGTAACTGACGTGCGGAGAGGTAATGGACAAGGTGAAAGGTACCTGACATGGGGAGTGTTAACTTACATGGGGAGAGTTACTTGATGTGTGGAGAGATAACTGACATGGGGACAGTTAACTGACACGGGGAGAGGTAACTGACCTGAGGAGAGGTAACTGACATGGGGAGTGGTACCTGACATGGGGAGAGGTAACTGACATTGGGAGAGGTAACAGAGGTGGGGAGAGGTAACTGACTTGGAGAGAGGTAACTGACGTGGGGAGAGGTACCTGAAGTGGGGAGAGGTACCTGACATGGGGAGAGGTAACTGATATGGGGAGAGGTAATTGACATGGGGAGAGGTAACTGACGTGGGGAGAGGTAACTGATGTGGGGAGAGGTAACTGATGTGGGGAGAGGTAACTGACATTGGGAGAGTTAACAGAGGTGGGGAGAGGTAACTGAGGTGGGGAGAGGTACCTGACGTGGGGAGACGTCACTGACATGGGGAGTGGTACCTGACATGGGGAGAGGTAACTGACTTGGGGAGAGGTAACTGACGTGGGGAGAGGTACCTGAAGTGGGGAGAGGTACCTGACATGGGGAGATGTACCTGACCTGGGGAAAGGTAACTGACATGGGGAGAGGTAATTAACATGGGGAGCGGTACCGGACATGGGGAAACATATCTGACATGGGGAGTGGTACTTGACATGGGGAGTGTTAACTGACATGGGGAAAGGTAACTGACATGGGGGGTCATATCTGACATGGGGAAAGGTAACTGACATGGGGAGAGCTAACTGACATGGGGAAAGGTAACTGACATGGGGACTGGTATCTGACATGGGGAGCCATATCTGACATGGGGAAAGGTAACTGACATGGGGAGAGCTAACTGACATGGACAGATTTAACCGACATGGGGAAAGGTAACTGACATGAGGAGAGGTAATGGACATGGTGAAAGGTACCTGACTTGGGGAGCGTTAACTTACGTGGGGCGAATTCCTTGACATGTGGAGAGGTAGCTGACATGTGGAGAGTTAAACGACATGGGGAGAGTTAACTGAATGAGGAAAGGTAACTGACATGGAGAGAGGTACCTGAAGTGGGGAGAGGTACCTGACATGGGGAGAGGAAACTGATATGGGGAGAGGTAATTGACATGGGGAGAGGTAACTGACGTGGGGAGAGGTAACTGATGTGGGGAGAGGTAACTGATATGGGGAGAGGTAACTGACGTGGAGAGAGGTAACTGACGTGGGGAGTGGTATCTGAAGTGGGGAGAGGTACCTGACATGGGGAGTGGTACCTGACATGGGGAGAGGTAACTGATATGGGGAGAGGTAATTGACATGGGGAGAGGTAACTGACGTGGGGAGAGGTAACTGATATGGGGAGAGGTAACTGACATGGGGAGTGGTACCTGACATGGGGAGAGGTAACTGACGTGGGGAGAGGTAACTGACGTGGGGAGAGGTATCTGACATGGGGAGAGGTAACTGACATGGGGAGAGGTAACTGACATGGGGAGAGGTAACTGACTTGGAGAGAGGTAACTGACTTGGAGAAAGGTCACTGACGTGAGGAGAGGCAACTGACATGGCGAGAGGTAACAGACATGGGGAGAGGTAATTAACATGGGGAGCGGTACCGGACATGGGGAGACATATCTGACATGGGCAGTGGTTCTTGACATGGGGAGAGTTAACTGACATGGGGAAAAGTAACTGACATGGGGATAGGTAACTGACGTGGGGAGCGGTACCGAACATGGGGAGGCCTATCTGACATGGGGAGTGGTACTTGACATGGGGAGAGCTAACTGACATGGGGAGAGTTAACTGACATGGGGAAAGGTAACTGACATGGGGAGAGGTAAGTGACATGGGGAAAGGTAACTGACTTGTAGAGAGGTAACTGACGTGCGGAGAGGTAATGGACAAGGTGAAAGGTACCTGACATGGGGAGTGTTAACTTACATGGGGAGAGTTACTTGACGTGTGGAGAGATAACTGACATGGGGACAGTTAACTGACACGGGGAGAGGTAACTGACCTGAGGAGAGGTAACTGACATGGGGATGGTACCTGACATGGGGAGAGGTAACTGACATTGGGAGAGGTAACAGAGGTGGGGAGAGGTAACTGACTTGGAGAGAGGTAACTGACGTGGGGAGAGGTACCTGAAGTGGGGAGAGGTACCTGACATGGGGAGAGGTAACTGATATGGGGAGAGGTAATTGACATGGGGAGAGGTAACTGACGTGGGGAGAGGTAACTGATGTGGGGAGAGGTAACTGACGTGGGGAGAGGTAACTGACATTGGGAGAGGTAACAGAGGTGGGGAGAGGTAACTGAGGTGGGGAGAGGTACCTGACGTGGGGAGACGTAACTGACATGGGGAGTGGTACCTGACATGGGGAGAGGTAACTGACTTGGGGAGAGGTAACTGATATGGGGAGAGGTAATTGACATGGGGAGAGGTAACTGACGTGGGGAGAGGTAACTGATGTGGGGAGAGGTAACTGACGTGGGGAGAGGTAACTGACATTGGGAGAGGTAACAGAGGTGGGGAGAGGTAACTGAGGTGGGGAGAGGTACCTGACGTGGGGAGACGTAACTGACATGGGGAGTGGTACCTGACATGGGGAGAGGTAACTGACTTGGGGAGAGGTAACTGACTTGGGGAGAGGTAACTGACGTGGGGAGAGGTACCTGAAGTGGGGAGAGGTACCTGACATGGGGAGATGTACCTGATCTGGGGAAAGGTAACTTACATGGGGAGAGGTAATTAACATGGGGAGCGGTACCGGACATGGGGAAACATATCTGACATGGGGAGTGGTACTTGACATGGGGGGTGTTAACTGACATGGGGAAAGGTAACTGACATGGGGAGAATTAACTGATATGCGGAGAGTTAACTGACATGGGGAAAGGTAACTGACATGGGGGGTCATATCTGACATGGGGAAAGGTAACTGACATGGGGAGAGCTAAGTGAAATGGGGAAAGGTAACTGACATGGGGACTGGTATCTGACATGGGGAGCCATATCTGACATGGGGAAAGGTAACTGACATGGGGAGAGCTAACTGACATGGACAGATTTAACCGACATGGGGAAAGGTAACTGACATGAGGAGAGGTAATGGACATGGTGAAAGGTACCTGACTTGGGGAGCGTTAACTTACGTGGGGCGAATTCCTTGACATGTGGAGAGGTAGCTGACATGTGGAGAGTTAAACGACATGGGGAGAGTTAACTGAATGAGGAAAGGTAACTGACATGGAGAGAGGTACCTGAAGTGGGGAGAGGTACCTGACATGGGGAGAGGAAACTGATATGGGGAGAGGTAATTGACATGGGGAGAGGTAACTGACGTGGGGAGAGGTAACTGATGTGGGGAGAGGTAACTGATATGGGGAGAGGTAACTGACGTGGAGAGAGGTAACTGACGTGGGGAGTGGTATCTGAAGTGGGGAGAGGTACCTGACATGGGGAGTGGTACCTGACATGGGGAGAGGTAACTGATATGGGGAGAGGTAATTGACATGGGGAGAGGTAACTGACGTGGGGAGAGGTAACTGATATGGGGAGAGGTAACTGACATGGGGAGTGGTACCTGACATGGGGAGAGGTAACTGACGTGGGGAGAGGTAACTGACGTGGGGAGAGGTATCTGACATGGGGAGAGGTAACTGACATGGGGAGAGGTAACTGACATGGGGAGAGGTAACTGACTTGGAGAGAGGTAACTGACTTGGAGAAAGGTCACTGACGTGAGGAGAGGCAACTGACATGGCGAGAGGTAACAGACATGGGGAGAGGTAATTAACATGGGGAGCGGTACCGGACATGGGGAGACATATCTGACATGGGCAGTGGTTCTTGACATGGGGAGAGTTAACTGACATGGGGAAAAGTAACTGACATGGGGATAGGTAACTGACGTGGGGAGCGGTACCGAACATGGGGAGGCCTATCTGACATGGGGAGTGGTACTTGACATGGGGAGAGCTAACTGACATGGGGAGAGTTAACTGACATGGGGAAAGGTAACTGACATGGGGAAAAGTAACTGACATGGGGATAGGTAACTGACGTGGGGAGCGGTACCGAACATGGGGAGGCCTATCTGACATGGGGAGTGGTACTTGACATGGGGAGAGCTAACTGACATGGGGAGAGTTAACTGACATGGGGAAAGGTAACTGACATGGGGAGAGGTAAGTGACATGGGGAAAGGTAACTGACTTGTAGAGAGGTAACTGACGTGCGGAGAGGTAATGGACAAGGTGAAAGGTACCTGACATGGGGAGTGTTAACTTACATGGGGAGAGTTACTTGACGTGTGGAGAGATAACTGACATGGGGACAGTTAACTGACATGGGGAGAGGTAACTGACCTGAGGAGAGGTAACTGACATGGGGATGGTACCTGACATGGGGAGAGGTAACTGACATTGGGAGAGGTAACAGAGGTGGGGAGAGGTAACTGACTTGGAGAGAGGTAACTGACGTGGGGAGAGGTACCTGAAGTGGGGAGAGGTACCTGACATGGGGAGAGGTAACTGATATGGGGAGAGGTAATTGACATGGGGAGAGGTAACTGACGTGGGGAGAGGTAACTGATGTGGGGAGAGGTAACTGACGTGGGGAGAGGTAACTGACATTGGGAGAGGTAACAGAGGTGGGGAGAGGTAACTGAGGTGGGGAGAGGTACCTGACGTGGGGAGACGTAACTGGCATGGGGAGTGGTACCTGACATGGGGAGAGGTAACTGACTTGGGGAGAGGTAACTGATATGGGGAGAGGTAATTGACATGGGGAGAGGTAACTGACGTGGGGAGAGGTAACTGATGTGGGGAGAGGTAACTGACGTGGGGAGAGGTAACTGACATTGGGAGAGGTAACAGAGGTGGGGAGAGGTAACTGAGGTGGGGAGAGGTACCTGACGTGGGGAGACGTAACTGACATGGGGAGTGGTACCTGACATGGGGAGAGGTAACTGACTTGGGGAGAGGTAACTGACTTGGGGAGAGGTAACTGACGTGGGGAGAGGTACCTGAAGTGGGGAGAGGTACCTGACATGGGGAGATGTACCTGATCTGGGGAAAGGTAACTTACATGGGGAGAGGTAATTAACATGGGGAGCGGTACCGGACATGGGGAAACATATCTGACATGGGGAGTGGTACTTGACATGGGGAGTGTTAACTGACATGGGGAAAGGTAACTGACATGGGGAGAATTAACTGATATGCGGAGAGTTAACTGACATGGGGAAAGGTAACTGACATGGGGGGTCATATCTGACATGGGGAAAGGTAACTGACATGGGGAGAGCTAAGTGAAATGGGGAAAGGTAACTGACATGGGGACTGGTATCTGACATGGGGAGCCATATCTGACATGGGGAAAGGTAACTGACATGAGGAGAGGTAATGGACATGGTGAAAGGTACCTGACTTGGGGAGTGTTAACTTACATGGGGCGAATTCCTTGACATGTGGAGAGGTAGCTGACATGTGGAGAGTTAAATGACTTGGGGAGAGTTAACTGAATGAGGAAAGGTAACTGACATGGGGAGAGGTACCTGAAGTGGGGAGAGGTAACTGACATGGGGAGAGGTAATTGACATGGGGAGAGGTAACTGACGTGGGGAGAGGTAACTGACGTGGGGAGAGGTAACTGATATGGGGAGAGGTAACTGACGTGGGGAGAGGTAACTTAAGTGGAGAGAGGTAACTGACTTGGAGAGAGGTAACTGACGTGGGGAGAGGTATCTGAAGTGGGGAGAGGTACCTGACATGGGGAGAGGTAACTGATATGGGGAGAGGTAATTGACATGGGGAGAGGTAACTGACGTGGGGAGAGGTAACTGACGTGGGGAGAGGTAACTGACGTGGGGAGAGGTAACTGATATGGGGAGAGGTAACTGACATGGGGAGTGGTAACTGACGTGGGGAGAGGTAACTGACGTGGAGAGAGGTAACTGACGTGGGGAGTGGTACCTCAAGTGGGGAGAGGTACCTGACATGGGGAGAGGAAACTGATTTGGGGAGAGGTAATTGACATGGGGAGAGGTAACTGACGTGGGGAGAGGTAACTGATATGGGGAGAGGTAACTGACATGGGGAGTGGTACCTGACGTGGGGAGAGGCAACTGACATGGGGAGAGGTAACTGACATGGGGAGAGGTATCTTACGTGGGGAGAGGTAACTGACATGGGGAGAGGTAACTGAAGTGGGGAGCGGTATCTTACGTGGGGAGAGGTAACTGACATGGGGAGAGGTAACTGACATGGGGAGAGGTAACTGACTTGGAGAGAGGTAACTGACTTGGAGAGAGGTCACTGACGTGAGGAGAGGCAACTGACATGGTGAGAGGTAACAGACATGGGGAGAGCTAATTAACATGGGGAGCGGTACCAGACATGGGGAGACATATCTGACATGGGCAGTGGTACTTGACATGGTGAGAGTTAACTGACATGGGGAAAAGTAACTGACATGGGGAGAGGTAACTGACATGGGGAGCGGTACCGGACATGGGGAGGCCTATCTGACATGGGGAGTGGTACTTGACATGGGGAGAGCTAACTGACATGGGGAAAGGTAACTGACATGGGGAGAGTTAACTGACATGGGGAGAGTTAACTGACATGGGGAGTGGTACCTGACATGGGGAGAGCTAACTGACATGGACAGATTTAACCAACATGGGGAAAGGTAACTGGCATGAGGAGAGGTAATGGACATGGTGAAAGGTACCTGACTTGGGGAGTGTTAACTTACATGGGGCGAATTCCTTGACATGTGGGAGGTAGCTGACATGTGGAGCGTTAAATGACTTGGGGAGAGTTAACTGAATGAGGAAAGGTAACTGAAGTGGGGAGTGGTACCTGTCATGGGGAGACATATCTGACACGGGGAGTGGTACTTGACATGGGGAGTGTTAACTAACATGGGGAAAGGTAACTGACATGGGGAGAGGTAACTGACATGGGGAAAGGTAACTGACTTGGAGAGAGGTAACTGACGTGGGGAGAGGTAATGGACAAGGTGAAAGGTACCTGACATGGGGAGTGTTAACTTACATGGGGAGAGTTACTTGACGTGTGGAGAGATAACTGACATGGGGACAGTTAACTGACACGGGGAGAGGTAACTGACCTGAGGAGAGGTAACTGACATGGGGAGTGGTACCTGACATGGGGAGAGGTAACTGACATTGGGAGAGGTAACAGAGGTGGGGAGAGGTAACTGAGGTGGGGAGAGGTACCTGACGTGGGGAGACGTAACTGACATGGGGAGTGGTACCTGACATGGGGAGAGGTAACTGACTTGGGGAGAGGTAACTGACTTGGAGAGAGGTAACTGACGTGGGGAGAGGTGCCTGAAGTGGGGAGAGGTACCTGACATGGGGAAAGGTAACTGACATGGGGGGAGGTACCTGACATGGGGAGATGTAATTAACATGGGGAGCGGTACCGGACATGGGGAAACATATCTGACATGGGGAGTGGTACTTGACATGGGGAGTGTTAACTGACATGGGGAAAGGTAACTGACATGGGGGCTCATATCTGACATGGGGAAAGGTAACTGACATGGGGAGAGCTAACTGACATGGGGAAAGGTAACTGACATGGGGACTGGTACCTGACATGGGGAGCCATATCTGACATGGGGAAAGGTAACTGACATGGGGAGAGCTGACTGACATGGGGAAAGGAACCTGACATGGCGAGAGTTAACTGACATGGGGAGAGGTACATGACAAGGATAAAGGTACCTGACATGGGTAGAGTTAACTGACATGGGGAAAGGTTACTGACATAGGGAACGTTATCTGACATGGAGAGAGCTAACTGACATGGGGACAGTCAACTGACATGGGGAGTGGTACCTGACATGGGGAGTGGTACCTGACATGGGGAGAGTTAACTGACGTGCGGAGAGTTAACTGACATGAGGAGAGGTACCTGACATGGTGAGTGGTACCTGACATGGGGAGAGTTAACTGACATGGGGAGTGGTACCTGACCTGGGGTGAGGTAACTGTCATGGGGAGTGGTCCCTGACATGGGCAGAGTAACTGACATGGGGAGAGTTAACTGACATGGGGAGAGGTAAATGACATGGGGAGAGTTAACTGACATGGGCAGAGGTAACTGACATGGGGAGTGGTAACTGACATGGGGAGAGTTAACTGACATGGGGAGAGTTAACTGAATGGGGAAAGGTAACTGACATGTGGAGAGTTAAATGACATGGGGAGTGGTACCTGATATGGGAAGAGTTAACTGACATGGGGAGTGGTAACTGACATGGGGAGAGTTAACTGACATGGGGAGAGTTAACTGAATGGGGAAAGGTAACTGACATGTGGAGAGTTAAATGATATGGGTCGAGGTAACTGACAAGGGAAACAGTATTTCACATGGGTGGATGTACCACAAATGTGGTCTATTGTGTGATTTTGCAATGTGTGCACACCTCATGCAAAATATGTTGTTTCCTACATGGACTTGGAATTTCTGTTCTTATATATTGTTGAAATGACCAGTGTTATTTCCCTGGCAGAATTAATAGATGTTTTGTATGACCTATCTGGCTGGTCTTTGACTCAAATGGCCTGAACCTTAAGCTACACGTCAACCTTCACCTGAACTCAACCCTTCTTGCCCACGCCAGACCTGCTCCCCACCCCTCCCCCTCCCCACTGCACATGCCAAGTGTTGCTAGATCTCAGCAAGGCTGCTATAGAATGATCACTTTTTTGCAGTAGAACACTCCATCTTCGGGGGATGTTGGGGAGAAAGAAATAATAGTCTATCCTACCTTACAGATATAGACTTCCTGAAGGCCAGGAGTGGCATTGGTGGTCGCTACAGAGGTGCCTATGTTCCAAATTAACTGTTTATTTTGGATGGTGCTTAGCGACAGAAGAAATGCAGTAACAAGGTTTCAACGAAGAGTAAAATAAGAGTCAAAAAGCCCAAATAGGAAAAGGACACATTGTGATTCTTGGAAATGAGTCTCTTGATCTTCTAAGGTGTGGTTTCAAACCATAGCGCCTGTACTACACTGTCATTTCCTGCATGAGAAGCATAGGCCAACACTGTTAGATTAAAACTACACAAAATATAAAATAAGTCTCAATGAACTTGGAAATAATTTGACATTTCAGTTTAATGTCTATAGCTTGGATGTTTCACTTTCCACTTCTATTTATATGACAGGACAGGATGCCTGGACACAAATATGGGAAAATGAAAAGAAAACCAAATTAAAACCAGCCCTTTAAAATGCAGAATTGAGGAAAGTGATATCCTTCGTACATGATCAGAATTACTGCCAGTGTGTCTTTGATGGCATTCCAGCAGGAGCCGAAAGCAATATCTGCCACGATACCCAAGGTCCATTCAAGGAGTGTTTGCAAATTACATTGATAAGGATTGAGAAAAGTTCCATTTCAGGACATGAGCAGACCTTGTGCCAGCAAAACTGATGGCACATATCCTACCGTGCTTGTGGGGAATAACGTGCCTGGATTGTTCCCATGAGGTATATCAAATATACTGAGGTTCAAGTCATCACAATCACAACAACCTGCATTTATATAGTGCCTTTAACGTAGCAACACGTCCCGTGGCAGGAGCGGTATCAATCAATATTTGGCACTGAGCCACGTAAGGAGATATTAGGACATGTGACCAAAGGTATAGGCAAAGAGTAAGTTTTAAGCAGTGCCTTAAAGTAGGAGAGAGAAGTTGAGAGGCAAAATGGTTTAGGGAGGAAATTCCAGAGCTTGGGGCCAAGACAGCTGAACGTGTTATTCACGTCTACTAGTGTGTACAGATGAATTACCAGTGCAATAGATTAATTGTTTCAGCTGTGGCTCAGTTCATAGCACTCTTGCCTCTGAGTCACAAGGTTCTGGGTTTAAGTTCCACCACAGGACTTGAGAACAAAAATCAAGGCTGATAGTCCAGTGCAATACTGAGAGAGTGCTGCATTGTTGGTGGTGCCATCTTTTGGATGAGATATTAAACTGAGGCCCCATCTACCTGCTCTGGTGGATGTAAAAGATCTCATGGCACTATTTTGAAGAACAGGCAGCTTTCCCCAGTGTCCTGACCAGTATTTATCCCTCAATCTACATCACAAAAACAAATTAGCTGGTCATTATCACATTGCTGTTTGTGTGAGTCTGCTGTGTGTAAATTGGCTGCCATGTTTTCTACATTACAACAGTGACTGCACTTCAAAAAAGTACTTGTAGGCTGTAAAGCACTTTGAGATGTCTGGTGGTCGTGAAGAGCGCTATATAAATTCTTTCTTATTTAATTTAGCAGAATACACGGAAAGGCATTGTGCAATTTCTATTAAAACCTCCATTATACCACAGTCTATACAATGTAATATGGGGGTAATTTTAGACTTTGGACAATGGTATAAAAAGGAAACTAAATTCAGCCGTCCACTATGCATCGCTCCTGATTTTCGCTCCTTGCATCCTTACGTTATAAAAATTGACTCCAACACGTTCAGGAGTGAAAGCGGAGTGGGGAAAGAAAATTAACAAGAATGGAAAGGATTTTGAAAGAAAAATTTCTGCCTCATTTACCTGTTGATATGATGGTATCAAATTGAGGGTGGGCACAAATGGAAAGAATGAGTCAGAGCAGAAAAAAGATCATTTGTACAACCCAACAAACCTTTCTCCAATATTGAAAGGTTGCGCAGTGACTGAGCAGCAGAGTTTACCACTGCTGAGTTGATCATGTTCTGTGTGTAGGTGCATAAAACAGCTGAAGTAAGAATGTGTTACATCAGTCTTTCAACCTAGTCCACAGAGTGTGTTCACACTTAACCGGAATTAACTATTGTATAAGCAAAGTTCACTATGTCAAAGGTCAATGGATCCTTTCCTTTGGTAAACCATATTTTAAACTTTCTCCTGCCCTTTCCGTTTTATTTAAAGAAAGAGCCTGTGTTGGGGTTGAGGTTATAGCACTACTAATATCACTGCCTCATTTCATACCCAGGGAAGTATGAGAAGGGACTTAAAATGGAGGATCAATAGGTGATGCTGAGATTGGGACTCACTTCCATCAGGTAAGTTCTGGAAGGGGGTGGGGGTGTGGGGAGGAGAATGGGGGTGGGGAGCGGGGTCAGCAATTGTGGCCTGCAGTATTGCTGTGGAATTGGGAGGACCACTCCTCCATCCCCAGCTCCATAAATCGATGAGTATATAACCAATGTGCTTACCTTTCGTTTCCATGACCTCCAGTGGTCCCTTTCAGGCTGGGCTACTGTACCGATCTCAAAATGTGCCCGAGATGTGTTTATGGATGCCACACCTAGTTGTTGGCGAATATTGCAGAAGGGTACTGAAACAGGCGCAGGGCCTTCCTTGCATATTTAAATTGGGTAGACATTGCCTTCATTTGGCCACCAGGGCTGCCTAAAAATGGCGTGGACTAATAGCCATTGCCAGTGGTGCAGATCAGGCACAGAACCTTGTGCCCAGAAATTGATTTACATTATGCCTGTTTTACGCCCTTCACCACCCCCCAAAAGGGTGCAGTGCATACCAATTTCTTCCCACTGCGCTTTAAACCACAACCTTAAATATTCATTAATAATCAATCCATTCAGGGATTCATGACAAAATTCTTTATCCAGAGAGTCATTAAAATATGGAACCCTGCTACCACATGAAGTAGTTGAGGCAAATAGCACAGATGCCTTTAAGGGTATGATAGATGAGCAAAGAGGGAAAAGGAATAGAAGGATATGCTGATAGGGCTAGATGAAGTGGAGTGGGAAGGGGCTTGAGTGGAGCATAAACACTGGCATAGACAGGTTGGGCTGAATGGCCTGTTTCTGTGTTGTAAATTCTACATAATATGACAGCTGTGCATTGAAAATTTGATCGTTACAATCTAACAACTTTTTAATTTTCTCAAAGTTGTCATTTTTTAACAATCAAAAAACTCAAGGGTCCTCTGTCCCAAACACAATGCATGCAAGTGCAATTTGACCACAAAAGTAAAAGTTAATGGCAAGAAGAGAAGCTGTATTCATAACGTATAAATATAGAATGAAGTAATTGGTGTTGAGTGGGCACTAATCCCCAAACAGGATTCCACAATCTAAATGTATAGCTTAAATTTCAAACAGTTCTAACTGAGTCCTTAAAGGAGCCACGTGCCAAGCTGTTTATCGGTGGCCACAGCAAAGCAGCATGAGATTTTACTTCTGGATTGGATGACCTCAAGCTAATTAAGTCATCTGACTATCACCTCACAGTTTCAATAGCTGAGCTTTTACTATCAAAGTACAGGACTCTCACAATCTTCCCAAGCTGGCATCATCACTTGAACTGAAACAGCATCCTAAATATAAATTTCAATAACAGAGAGTTGGACGTTATTTTTGTTTCAAGCAGAAAGTAAATAATGGTAATGGTTCAGAAAGAAAATGTTTGTGCTTACAGAAACAGATGATAGTATATTTTCTCAGCACCAATACTTATTCGAAAGCAGATCTATATATAGACTTTACATACACCAGACATTTTGCACGGTAGTTAGCACTTTCCAATAACAAGCTCGCGTGCAGCTTTTTTTTTGTCTTTATCTTTTCTATCAAAACCAGATGCAAGATTCAGATGATTGTTTTTGCTGGTCCCTGCTCTCAATTCTTGGAAGATACTGCGCCTCGCCTTTCGGAAGTCATTTAAATGCTGCCAATTATGTCATAAACTTCACGTGACTGAATGATACAACTCTCCCTGATGCTTTTTTCCACCATCACTGAGGGGGTGGAATTTTTTTGATGTTACCTACGCAGGGCGCGGAAGGTGGAGGTTGCCCCGGCAACCAATGAGCGTTTGGCCATCTGTGAGGCAGCTCTGACTTGTCTCGCCCCCAGCCTACATGTAGCTACACTGCCCTTCATGGGCTGGATTTTAAGAGCCTGCCACCGTCTTCAACGACGGGTGAAAAATAGAAGCCCACATGTTCAAGCTGCACACCGCAGACCTCCACGAGCTCCTGCGCGGTGACTCATTTAAATAGCTGGGGCGGGAATGCCCCCCCACCCCAATCACATGGAGGGGGTGGGTTGTCCGTCACCGACAATGGTGTCAGCTGCCTGTGCGCAGGTGCTGGCGCTGTTTTAAAGGGCAGCTAGCCCTGCCGCCATATTTTATTTTTTTAAAGGTATACCCCCCCCTCCAAAATGTATTAAATAAATCCTAATGCCCCTTTCCCACCCCCCCCAATAAAATTTATGTTAAGTATTTGCCCTTCCCCCAAATCACTTACCTTTGAAATCTGACCTTCCTCCCCCCCAGACTGTACAAAGTTTAAAGTTCACCCCTTCCCACCATCCCCTATACTGATGATGATTATTTGACCCCGTCTCCCCCAAACCCACAGTAAAAATCTTAACATTCCTGGGCCTGGACGATTGGAGGTGAGTGTATTTAAATTTATTCATTTTATTGATTTACATATTGAAATTCAGGTCCCGTTGCCCAGCTGCAGGGGTGGGGGGAGGAGCGGGGGGGGGGGCCGTCACGAAGCCTCGCTTCCTCCCACCCTCCCGGCGTCGAACTCCATGGTGGGCCTCATCCGGAACAATCTTCCGTCCCCCCACCCCCTACCCGCTCTGCCAAAGTGCCCAACATCAGGAGCCCAGTATAATCCAGCCGCATGTGTATCATAGTGACCATCTGTTTGCTTTTATTTTCCCACCTCCTGCCCAAACGGAGGTAAGTCTTGTAGCGATCGAGAGTGAACCACAAATGTCACAGGCTTGAGGTGATGTGTACATCTGAATTGGATATGAACAGAAGTACTGGGGAAGGAAGGCAAAATGAGACATATACTGTTTCCTTTTTCAGGGTAGCACAATGGTGCTGTCAATTTATAGTGAGTTTGGATCAAATATTAGCAAAGGTCCCGAGTTGTTGATACAAAGCATTGTTCAATTCAATAAATACTATAATTTATGCTTTAGTAAATTTGTTTGCACTAGATTTACATTGCTGTGCTGTCTCCGACAGTAGCCCCAACACTGACAACAGAGGCTAGTAATTCAGTGACATGTGGCTACCTTCTAACCCATCACAAGGCATCCCCACCATCTGCAAGGCTCATGTCGGGAGTGAGATGGAATACCTACCTCTCGCCAAGATGGCCACTGATCGTCACCTCCACCACCAACAGCACATTATGGCTGCAGTGCAGAGCATGCACTCGCTAAGCTTATTTCACCATACCCCACCTCCCTGTCCTGTGATCTCTACCACTGAGTAGCACAAAACCGGCAATGTCAGAGAAGCACCGTCATCTCCAAGCTCTTTTCCAAGTTGCACACCGACCTAACTCGAACATATATCACTGTTCCTTCATTGGCATGGGCCAATATCCTGGAATTCCCTACCTAATATCATTGTGAAAGTACCATCAGCAGGAGAACTCCATGGGTCAAGGAGAAGGCTCATCACCACCCTTTCTGGACAACTAGGGGTGTACAATAAATGTGGCCTTGGTGTTGCTCACAAATACAAAAAAACTGTGTAATCCTGATAATAGGGTGTAAGTGCCTCCATTGGTGTGGAGTATCATTAAAAAGTATTTTTCCCCTTGGTGTCAGTGTCCCAATGTAAATTAAACATGTTCCTGAGCATGGTAGTCAAGGCAACTTCAACTTCAGACAGTTCTGTACTATATAAATCCAGTGTGATTTTGTTTTGCACTAAGTTGAAGCAGAGTTGCAAGTGTAGTCTACTAGGGAGTGAGAGAATGTGAGCCCAGTCTTAACATGAGTTCACAGTTAGCACTGTGCTTCCTTGATGGGAAGGAGGAAATGCAGGACTGATGACTCCAGGTAGCATTTGCTCATCTCCTGCAAACTATACTGGCCAGTTGTGCTTAGCGATTGCTGAACTGTACCACAGCAAAGATTCCACACTTTTGGGGAGACAGAGAAGAAATTTGTTAACAAAAAAGACCTGGGGCGATGAAGCTGGTCTCGGCCATAGCCCACAATGGGTTATAGCAAATCTGCAGACCGTTTTACACTGCGCCTCTGTTTTTCTTTTCTGCCAACCTCAATGGAAAATAAAATGGGACATGGTTTACAGCAGACAGCCGATTCACGTTCTTTGGTTTCATGCTATCGCCGGGACCAATTTCATTCACCTTGTTCGTGAATTGTCAGGCAAAATAACAGGGTCTAATTCTGGGGTAGGCCTCACACCAAGTGCTGATTCACCCAAATAGAGAGACCTGTTGGTATAAACTGCCAACTGGATTTGTGACAAATTCTCTCCTGTCCCCCTATTGTTTCCCCCACAACCTTTTACCATTCTACTTCTCCAGTATTGCCATTGACTTTTCTCATGCAGTCTGGATGGCAGTTCTGGAATTATACAACCTGCACATGCACTTCTTAATAACAGCAAACGTGGAACTGCACTGAGTGTCCATATGCATGTATCTGAGCAGTTTACGGTTTCACAAACAGGAATACGAGTGCCGGAGCTGTACATTGGTACAAGCAAAAGCAGCTCCACTTCAAATCAGCACCATACTAATGCTGAGCTCCAATTTTGTAATAGAGTCCTCTCAGTGACCAGGTCAATAGGTCTCCCTCATCCAGCATGACCAGAAATGCATGGACTGCTCAGTACAAATTGTTTGCCGACAAAAAAATGGTGCCGGCACTTTAAAACTCATTCATGGTTGTGTAGTATTTTGGGACATCCTGAGGAAGTGATACAATGCTATGTGAATGAAAGTTCCTTCCTTCCTTTCTCCCTTTCCCTTCCATACGGCAGATGTGTCCAGGCATTCATCAAGCAGTAAGCAGAAAGTGAAATTTTCCACTGAATGATTATGAATGGATGTGAACCTAGCCCCATAGTTATATAACATAAGTGTGTTGTGTCAGAAGATACATGCTGAGCAGTCATTCATGCACATTGTTTATATGGCTTTATTGTTCTTTACACTTAGATTACTGAATCAATGCACTATTACTGAAAGTAATGCTAATATTAATATTACCACAATACAGATAACCAAACATCAAGAATGACAGTATTACTGAAAGGTTAATCAAATGATTACACACTTAAAAGACAAATTGATGTAAAAACTTGTACTTTATCCATACTGGCCTCCTCAAATTTTTCCCTTCTATTTGTCCTTTTCTGTTTTTATTTCATCTTTAATTTTGTTCTTTTATACTTACTGCAACTGATTATTTGTCACATTTTAAAATTTAAGATACTTTACTTTGTACTGTGATTTCCCACCTTCCATTGTTCATTTTGGAGATGGGAATGGTGCAGAAAGAATTCAATTAGCACCCAAAAACAGGCAACAAGTTGGCAGAGTAATTGCTTTGCACGTTAGCCCATGCCGACCTGGGACGCAAACCATATTTGGCATTGTGTCTCATTTGAATGCAAAGGGTGAGTTGCAGTCGTCAAATGGGCATTCTGCTGCAGCCCGTCAGTCGGGACTTGATGAAATCCATCCAGCTCAGATGCCAAGCTGGTCTGCAGGTAAGTAGGTTCGAGGAGGGGAGAAGGCCAAGCTGAGGGGGGAGGGCCCAGGATGGCAGTGGCCTGCATTATTTTTTGTCGAGCTAGGTTGAGCTCGTTCGGCCACTTAAGACTTGGTGCAACAAGGCTGAGCTTGCACGGCATAAACTCCACCCATTTGGACCTGCATTTTGTTTCAGACGCCTACAACTGGCATTGGACCTCGATTTACACAGTGGCCTTTGCACCTGAGTCAGGCAGATGGGCTGTTCACCCATTTCCAGCCACAAATTGTTTTAAGGCCCATCTAAATATAACATCAGATGTGTCCTGGGCCTCAATGGAGTGTCCGAGATGTCCCCACCCAATTTTCAATTCCTAATCACGTGTTATGAGATAGAACACAATCGGTTATAAGGTGAATTACCCTCCCAGCTATTTTTAAAGACGAGTTCCCTTCGAGTGAATGGCTTAGAAGACCAGTTTTGTAGCCAATAAAAGGCCCATATTCCTCGCCTTAATATGGTCAAATCATAGATGTGCACAACTATAATTTCCAGTTGGCCATTGCTGGATAACTATCAGGAGCAGGAACTCGAGCTGATTTTCATCTCCCTGGTAACTCAAAACTGATTACTTAAATAGAATCCTTCATTTCTTTTAAACAGGAATTAGGTAATTAATTCACCAAGAGGAATTTTAAAGGATATGGGGATCAAGGAGAGTGTAATTAGACGTGATGTCTTATATGGTGTAAAATGGTTCAGTCTTAATGGACTGCATGGCTTGCTTCTGTGCTGTTATGTTCTGCCATTGGAAATCCAACCTAGAGCCTATTCAACTAAATATGTTAGTGCTACACCCGCCATGAAGGGGGTGGGGCACAGTTGTGCAACAGGGAGGTTTTAGTGTCAAAGGCTGGAGTTCAAACTTTACTGGGGTGTTAATTGGGACAAGTGATTTACATTTGTCAGGACTTTGGCAGGATTTTGCCTCTTGTCAGGTTCGAGGTAGCTGAATGACATGAACTTATCTCCCAAATCCTACCAGTCAAATATGATAAGGTAGATGCTGTTGGCGTTAACATTTTGGGATCCTTACTGGCATGTGATCTGAATGGAGAAGGATGCTTACATTTGGCTTAAGCATAAGAAACAAAGATGAGGCAAAGCCTCAGGTTAACTGATTTATTGTGAAATTCTAGTTATCGTGAAGTTGAGATTAAGCATTGATTTCATATTCTCTAAATGTCAGTCAAATTCCAAACTGGTTCATTCTCATTTACAAATGATTCCAGAATGTCCCACAGGTGCGAAATTTTATTGTTTAAACCAGAAATTGGAGATAACTTTGCAAACAGAAATTTCAATTAACGTTATCCGAAACAAAAGTTTGCCCAAAAAGTAATATAAAGGCCTGTACTGGTCAAAAGTTTAAATGAAATATTGCATTTGTTGTCATTCTGTGATACAATGATAACTTTGCACCTGAACTGATATTTGAGCTTCTCTGTAGCATTGACTGCAGAAGCCAGTGTGTAAAGTACAATGCCCTCCAGATTGTTCAAGGTATTGTCCTCATATTTAGAAAGATAAAAACATATTTCTATAAGACCCCTTACTCTTTAGAAGAAAGCAATGAAAACACAGGTGCAAACTCTGGGTGTGGGAGAATGATGATTATCAGCTCCAGAAATCTTTCTCCACCCCAAGATCCTAGGCTGCACAATGCAGGGCCTTGTGCTTCTTGCATCTGTTGCACACCCGCACCTTACAATCTTTACAGCCAATATAAATTATTATTTTCTGGAAGAGATGGGGAACTGTGGACTGAAGTAATGAAGCACAGAAGATAAACATTTAGCTTTCGAAGTTAGGTAGACTTTGAAGCTAACTGATCCCTTGTAAAAGTGTTTCTTGAAAATGGACCCAATAGTTGGAGGAGTCTGAATGGAATGTGATCCAGTGACTTGGGACAGGAAATGGAAGCAGGCAGGAGGGGAACAAAAGCTCCCCCAAAATTAGAGTCATTTATTTATTTTTATTTATGGCATGGAAGGAGGCCATTTTGCCCATCGAATCCATGCCAGCTCTCCACGGAGCTATGCTGTCAGTCCCACTGCCCCCACACCCCCACCCCCCACTCGATCCCCGTAGCCATGTAAGTCTATTTCTCTCAGGTGGCCATCCAACTTCCTCTTGAAGTCATTGATCGTCCTCACCTACACCACCCTTGTAGGCAATGAGTTCCAGGTCATTACCACCCGCTGTGTAAAAAAGTGCTTCCCCATGTTCCCAATCTCAATGAATGACTGCCTTTGCCTTGTTTGGTGACTGCTGTGGTTCAGTTGGTAGTACACTTAACTCTGAGTCAAAAAGTTGTGGACTCAAGTCCCACTCTCAAAGTGGACAGTCTAGTGTAGTACTGAAGTACTGCTGCATTGTTAGAGCTACTGTTTTTTGGATGAGATGTTAAACTGAGGCCCCATCTGTCCACTCAGGTGGACATAAAAGATCCCATGGCACTACTTCGAAGAGGAGCAGGGGAATTATCCCCAGTGTCCTGGTCAATATTTATCCCTCAATCAACATCACAAAAACATATTGTCTGGTCATTATCACATTGCTGTTTGTGTGAGCTTGCTGTGAGCAAATTGGCTGCCGAGTTTCTTGCGTTACAATAGTGACTACACTTCACAAGTACTTCATTGGCTGTAAAGTGCTTTGGAACATCCTGTGGTTGTGAAAGTCGCTATATAAATGGAAGTCTTCCTTTCCTTTTTGGGGAACAGGACAGGCATATGGTTAGGGGGGAGGGGGCGGTCACTACCTAAACTTGACTGCCTGCAACACACTTGTCCATCTTTTATATTGTAATTAAAGCAGCAGATTCAAACTTCCATTGTTCTGGAAGGCATGCCATCATTCACCATGGGTGCCTGTTGATTCAGCTACTGTAGAAAAGGGGATCAGCAGACCTCTGGCCAGAAAGCTCTAGTAATGAACACACTGGAGGAACCAGGCAGATTCCTGCAATGAAAGAAACAATGGAGATAAAAATTGATTGGATTACAGCCTCTCCCCCAAAGTTTCACGTAAAACTTTGCAAACTCGCAGCCTAAGTATAAAGGTGCAAGTGCGCAACACAGCAGAAATGCCTATATCCTTACTTCTACGACTTTCACAATTATTACATACCGAAATACAAGCCCCTTCCTTCGTGGTTTTCATTGACATAACCTCGACGTAAAGTTCAGGGACCATGCAGAATAGGCCAGTTTGCAGAACCATCAAATTAAAAATAACACTTCTTACTTGACTTCTTCTTTGGCCTCCTTGTCTCAAGAGACAATGGGTAAGCGCCTAGAGATGGTCAGAGATTTGTGGAGCAGTGCCTGGAGTGTCTATAAAGGCCAATTCTAGAGTGGCAGATTCTTCCACAGGTGCAGCAGATAAAATTGTTTTTTGGGGCTGTTACACAGTTGGCTCTCCCCTTGCGCTTCTGTCTTTTTTCCTGCCAATTGCTAAGTCTCTTCGACTCGCCACTCTTTAGTCTCACCTTTACGGCTGTCCGCCAGCTCTGGCGATCACTGGCAACTGACTCCCACGTCTTGGGATCAATGTCACAGGACTTGCAGACGTCTTTAAAGTGGAGACATGGACGGCCGGTGGGTCTGATACCAGTGACGAGCTCGCTGTACAATGCGTCCTTGGGGATCCTGCCATCTTCCATGCGGCTCACCTGGCCAAGCCATCTCAAGCGCCGCTGGCTCAGTAGGGTGTTATTGCTGGGGAAGATGGCCGGCTCGAGGACTTCTGCGTTGGAGATACGGTCCTGCCACCTGATGCCAAGGATTCTACAGAGGCAGCAAAGATGGAATGAGTTGAGACGTCGCTCTTGGCTGACATACGTTGTCTAAACCTCGCTGCCATAGAGCAAGGTATTGAGGACACAGGCTTGAAACACTCGGACTTTTGTGTTCCGTGTCAGTGCGCCATTTTCCCACACCCTCTTGGCCAGTCTGGACATAGCAGCGGACGCCTTTCCCATGCGCTTGTTGATTTCTGCATCAAGAGACAGGTTACTGGTGATAGTTGAGCCTAGGTAGGTGAACTCTTGAACCACTTCCAGAGCGTGGTCGCCGATATTGATGGATAGAGCATTTCTGATGTCCTGTCCCATGATGTTCGTTTTCTTGAGGCTGATGGTTAGGCCAAATTCGTTGCAGGCAGCCGCAAACCTGTCGATGAGTCTCTGCAGACTTGATTTACCATTGTTAATTATCACGGCCACTGGTTTATGGTGACCAAATAAGTCAAATTCCATTGTTATTCCTGGAGATTACAGGATTTCCTGGGATTTTCATGAGTGCTTTGGGAATTCATTGCAGCAATTCTGTCCATCTTTCTGTGAAAATTGTTAATTAGACCACTAGGAAGGGGTGACTGGATGGTGGAGATCTGCATGCTCGGGAGATGTTAGTTGTGGTTTGTGACTCCCTGACCTCCTGACCCTGCTCTGGGAAATCTCTCTTCCCCTCACTGTATGACTTGTGAGAGACTCCACTTTGTCCTTCTCCAGGGGCTTTCAGTTCAAAGGCTGTACTGAGAGAACAGCTTTGAGATAGAGAGAATGCAGAAGTCAATCACAAAGAACAGTGAAAGAGAGGGTAGTAATGTTAATAATAAACAGGATCAATCTTTTCATGGATTGCGATTTTCCATTTAACGCGGTGAAGATTATTTTCTGCGGATGAGGACTAACATAAAAATTTTTTGACATGATGCAAGCGGGAAATAGCTGAGAATTAACAGCAGTCAGCAAAAGGAAAATAAGTCCCTTTTATTTTCAACATGGTTATTGTACGCTTCACATCCAGGTATTTCTGCAATAAAGTAGAACTTAAAAATCATGAAAATGTTTTCTTCAGATCAAAAGCAAGGAGAAAGACCACAGGCGAGTGGGAGGAACATGATTTTAAAGAAAAAGACTTTTCAAAATGCGGGATATCAGTACCATAGGGGAACAAACAATTTATCTCTCTACTTTCCACTCAGCGCTAGCATTTAAACCCACTTAGAGCTTAAAGCAGATTCTTCATATGTTAATTTTTTTCTGTACTGACCTGACACTCACAAGTGTGAGTGACCCCATCTCAACTCACAGCACAACAACATTTCCAGACCAGCTCTCCCTCTGGCCTCTGTGAGTGAAAGCAGCCAATTAATGTTGAATGATCCAATGTATTCCACTGTGGGCTTGTGTGTAACAAGGAGCCTAATATAAACCAGTAGCTGTCAAAACCATGAAACTTTCATTCAATCTGCCTGGTCTGAACTCAAACCCAAATTTTAGAGACTGAAATGCTATACTGAATACTATCCTAATCATTTTTTGCAAAATTTACCTTACTTCTAAATTTGTAAAATCATTTGGGAATGTACAGAGGCAAAAAAAAAACGTTCCACGGGCTTGTACATACATAGAGCCTTGGTCATTTTCAAGGCTACATGTATTGAAACATTATCAGTCACTTCCCAACCTCAGAAGAAATGTTGAGCCTGAAGTCTGCCTCTGCAGATATGAACTTGTGACCTCAGAAATGTGAAACTAAGTATCTTGCTGCTTTGTTCTATGGTAGTTTGTTGATGGTATGCCCACCTAAAATTGGAAAAAGAAAGCTACCCATGTTCTTTTTCTTTTGGGCCTCCTTATCTCGAGAGACAATGGATACGCGCCTGGAGGTGGTCAGTGGTTTGTGAAGCAGCGCCTGGAGTGGCAAAAATGGCCAATTCTGGAGTGACAGGCTCTTCCACAGGTGCTGCAGAGAAATTTGTTTGTCGGGGCTGTTGCACAGTTGGCTCTCCCCTTGCGCCTCTGTCTTTTTTCCTGCCAACTACTAAGTCTCTTCGACTCGCCACAATTTAGCCCTGTCTTTATGGCTGCCCGCCAGCTCTGGCGAATGCTGGCAACTGATTCCCACGACTTGTGATCAATGTCACACGATTTCATGTCGCGTTTGCAGACATCTTTATAGCGGAGACATGGACGGCCAGTGGGTCTGATACCAGTGGCGAGCTCGCTGTACAATGTGTCTTTGGGGATCCTGCCATCTTCCATGCGGCTCACATGGCCAAGCCATCTCAAGCGCCGCTGACTCAGTAGTGTGTATAAGCTGGGGGTGTTGTCCGCTTCAAGGACTTCTGTGTTGGAGATATAGTCCTGCCACCTGATGCCAAGTATTCTCCGGAGGCAGCGAAGATGGAATGAATTGAGACGTCGCTCTTGGTTGGCATACGTTGTCCAGGCCTCGCTGCCATAGAGCAAGGTACTGAGGACACAGGCCTGATACACTCGGACTTTTGTGTTCCGTGTCAGTGCGCCATTTTCCCACACTCTCTTGGCCAGTCTGGACATAGCAGTGGAAGCCTTACCCATGCGCTTGTTGATTTCTGCATCTAGAGACAGGTTACTGGTGATAGTTGAGCCGAGGTAGGTGAACTCTTGAACCACTTCCAGAGCGTGGTCGCCAATATTGATGGATGGAGCATTTCTGACGTCCTGCCCCATGATGTTCGTTTTCTTGAGGCTGATGGTTAGGCCAAATTCATTGCAGGCAGCCGCAAACCTGTCGATGAGACTCTGCAGGCACTCTTCAGTGTGAGATGTTAAAGCAGCATCGTCAGCAAAGAGGAGTTCTCTGATGAGGACTTTCCGTACTTTGGACTTCGCTCTTAGACGGGCAAGGTTGAACAACCTGCCCCCTGATCTTGTGTGGAGGAAAATTCCTTCTTCAGAGGATTTGAACGCATGTGAAAGCAGCAGGGAGAAGAAAATCCCAAAAAGTGTGGGTGCGAGAACACAGCCCTGTTTCACACCACTCAGGATAGGAAAGGGCTCTGATGAGGAGCCACCATGTTGAATTGTGCCTTTCATATTGTCATGGAATGAGGTGATGATACTTAGTAGCTTTGGTGTACATCCAATCTTTTCTAGTAGTCTGAAGAGACCATGTCTGCTGACGAGGTCAAAGGCTTTGGTGAGATCAATGAAAGCAATGTAGAGGGGCATCTGTTGTTCACGGCATTTCTCCTGTATCTGACGAAGGGAGAACAGCATGTCAATGGTCGATCTCTCTGCATGAAAGCCACACTGTGCCTCAGGGTAGACGCGCTCGGCCAGCTTCTGGAGCCTGTTCAGAGCGACTTGAGCAAAGACTTTCCCCACTATACTGAGCAGGGAGATTCCATGGTAGTTGTTGCAGTCACCGCGGTCACCTTTGTTTTTATAGAGGGTGATGATATTGGCATCGCGCATGTCCTGGGGTACTGCTCCCTCGTCCCAGCACAGGCATAGCAGTTCATGTAGTGCTGAGAGTATAGCAGGCTTGGCACTCTTGATTATTTCAGGGGTAATGCTGTCCTTCCCAGGGGCTTTTCCACTGGCTAGAGAATCAATGGCATCACTGAGTTCCGATTTGGTTGGCTGTATGTCCAGCTCATCCATGACTGGTAGAGGCTGGGCTGCATTGAGGGCAGTCTCAGTGACAGCATTCTCCCTGGAGTACAGTTCTAGGTAGTGCTCAACCCAGCGGTCCATTTGTTTGCGTTGGTCAGTGATTATGTCCCCCGATTTAGATTTGAGGGGGGCGATCTTCTTGATGGTTGGCCCAAGAGCTCTCTTAATGCCATCATACATTCCTCTGATGTTTCCGGTGTCTGAGGCCAGCTGAATATGACTGCATAGGTGTTGCCAGTAGTCGTTTGCGCAACGCCTAGCTGTTCTTTGTGCAGTACTTCTGGCTGCTTTAAGTGCTGCGGATGTTAAATCGCTGGCGGCTTTCTTGTAGTTCAACAGTGCAATGCGCTTAGCGGCTATGACAGGTTCCAGCTCTTCATTATGAGATTGAAACCAGTCTGCATTTCTCTTCGCACTTTTGCCATAGGTGGTCAAAGCTGACTCATAGATGGCATCTCTGATGTGGGCCCACCTGGTCTCAGCATCCCCTGTGGGAGTGTTTTGAAGGGTTGTTACAAGTGAATTTAGAAATTTTTGTAACAGCTGTGGGTGAGAAATTCTGCTCGTGTTGATGCGCGGGTGGCCCTTCTGCTTGGAATGATGCAACTTCTTTGGTCTGAGTCTAACCTTGCTGCACACCAGGGAGTGGTCAGTGTCGCAGTCCGCACTGTGGAAGCTGCGTGTGATTTGAACACTGTTTAAGGCGGCTCACCTTGTGACAATGAGGTCTAGCTGGTGCCAACGATTGGAAAAAGAAAGCTACCCATGTACACTCATACAAAGCACTATTATTGAGAAGCACGGTTTCCATTAAAACATACCATTGATTCTTAGAATGGAATCACAGTAAGAAGAATCAAGCTATAATCCTAGTGAAGGCATTTAATGTTAAAACCCCTACAGATGGAATTTATAAAGTATAATAACATAGCCATTATTGGAAAAATATTCCTTTCTATTTATGAAAGCCAGTCAGCCTGGTTAAGCTTTAGCGAACACGGTGTCAAGAGGAAGTTGCAATGTTTATATCCTATATTCAACAGGGACCACAAGTATATGAAATAAAAGATCAGTGTTATCTTTAACATTTAGGTATAAGGAGCATTGTTTAGTTGGGACATGAGGTCAGCGTTAACTGCAGAAAGAGGTATTCGTGGGTATGGGTGCCATTTATGAAACAGCATTCAATTATGACAAAAAATTCCAAACAGGAAACCCTGTGTGAAATCCTCATGTCAATGTTCTGTGCCCCGTGTAGAGTTGCCAACTCTGCTTGCACCATATTCCAGGAGGTTTCATCACATGACCTCCTGCTTCCAACAGCCCTGCCCCCACGCTCCTGTCATTGGTCATCTGACACGTCCATCCTCAGGGTGCACCACCTTTCCATGCCAATTGGAAAGCAAGCAGATACATACGACCATACGAATTAGGAACAGGAGTATGCCACTCGGCCACTCGAGCTATTCAACAAGATCATGGCTGATCTGATTGTAACCTCAACTAAAGGCCTGCTACCCGACCCGAACCCGACGGGACCCGACGACGTGTGTCGGTTTCAGGTTGGGTCGGGTTGCTCTTGCGGGTCCGGCGTACAGGCTCGGGTCGGGTCGGGCCGGGTCTGGGTCAGGCCGGGGCCGGGTCCGGGTCAGACAAACACGTTAAGTATTACTTTTTACTCTGCTGGGAAGTTGAGTTTAGCAAGTGTCAAAAATTGAAAAGCCTACCTGAGCTGGGAGTCCGGGACGTCAAGGAGGGAAACTCTGAGTCTGAGCAGTGAGTGAGTGAGCGTCTCTATGACGTCATCACGCTCATGCTGCAGCTTCCTGCAGATTCGGAATGGGAAGGTAGGTAAAGTGAACATTCCGGTGGTCGGGTTGGCTCGGTTCGGTTTGGCTCGGGTTCGGGTTGAGTTGGGTGCGGGAAAAAATGGAGCGACTCGGGCCAGGTCGGGTTTTTTTCCTGACCTAAGCAGGCCTTTAACCTCAACTTCACATTCCCACCTAACCCCAATAACCTTTCACCCCCTTGCTTATCAAGAAGCTATCTACTTCTGCCTTAAAAATATTCAAAGACTCTGCTTCCACCGCCTTTTGAGGAAGAGAGCTCCAGAGACTCATAACACGCTGGGAGAAAAAATTCCTCCTCACCTCTGTCTTAAATGGGTGACCCCTTATTTTTAAACAGTGACCCCTAGTTCTAGATTCTCCCACAAGGGGAAACATCCTTTCCACATCCACTCTGTCAAGACCCCTCAGGCTCTTATATGTTTCAATCAAGTCACCTCTTACTTTTCTAAACTCCAGCTGAAACAAGCCTCGCCTGTCCAAATTTTCCTCATAAGACAACCTGCCCATTCCAGGTATTAATCCAGTAAACCTTCTCTGAACTGCTTCCAATGCATTTACATCCTTCCTTAAATAAGGAAACTAATAATGTACACAGTACTCCAGATGTGGTCTCACCAATGCCCTGTATAACTGGAGCATAATCTTCCTATTTTTGTATTCAATTCCCCTCGCAATAAATGATAACATTCTATTAGCTTTCCTGATTACTTGTTGTACCTGCATACTAAGCTTTTGCGATTCATGCACTAGGACACCCAGATCCCTTTGCATCTCAGAGATCTGCAATCTCTCACCATTTAGATAATATGCATTTTAATTCTTCCTGCCAAATGGACAATTTCACATTTTCTCACATTATACTCCATTTGCCAGATCTTTGCCCACTCACTTAACCTGATGTCCTCTTCACAACTTAATTTCCTACCTATCTTTGTGCCATCAGCAAATTTAACAACCATACCTTTGGTCTCTTCATCCAAGTCATTTATATAAATTTTAAAAAGTTGAAGCCCCAGCACTGATCCCTGTGGCACATCACTTGCTACATCTTGCCAACCAGAAAATGACCTATTTATGCCTACTCTCTGTTTCCTGTTAGCTAGCCAATCTTCTATCCATGCCAATATGTTACCCCCTACACCATGAGCTTTTGTTTTCCGCAATAACCTCTGATGTGTCACCTTAACAAATCCCTTCTGGAAATCTAAGTACGGTACATCCACTGGTTCCCCTTTATCCACAGCACATGTTGCTTCTTCAAAGAACTCCAATAAATTGGCTAAATATGATTTCCCTTTCACAAAACCATGTTGTCTCTGCTTGATTACCTTGAATTCTTCTAAGTGCCCTTCTATAATGTCTTTAATAATAGCTTCTAATATTTTCCCTATGACAGATGTTAAGCTAATTGGCCTGTAGTTTCCTGCTTTCTGTCTTCCTCCCTTTTTGTATAAAGGAGTTACATTGGCTATTTTCCAATCTGATGGAGCCTTCTGCGAATCTAGGGAATTTTGGAAAATCAAGACCAATGCATCAACTATCTCACTAGCCACTTCTTTTAAGCCCCTAGAATGAAGTCCATTAGGACTCAGGGACTTGTCAGCCCGTAGCTCCAACAACTTGCTCAGTACCCCTTCCCTGGTGATTGTAATTTTCTTGAGTTCCTCTCTCCCTTCCATTTCCTGATTTACAGCTATTTCTAGGATGTTGCTTATATCCTCTATGGTGAAGACCGATGCAAAATACCTGTTTAATTCATCTGCCATCTCCTTATTTTCCATTATTAATTCCCCAGATTCACGTTCTATAGGACCAACACTCACTTTGTTAACTCTTTTGCTTTTTAAATATCTATAGAAACTCTTACTATCTGTTTTCATATTTCTAGCTAGCTTTCTCTTGTACTCTAATTTTTTCCTCCTTATTAAGATTTTTGCTGTTTTTTTATATTCTGTCCAATCTTCTGACCTGTCGATCATCTTTGCACAATTATATGCTTTTTCTTTAAGTTTGATACTATCTTTAACTTTTTTAGTTAACCACGGATGGTGGGTCCTCCCCTTGGTTGGAATATATCTATTTTGTGTATTCTGAAATGTTCCCTTAAATTTCTGTCACTGCACCTTTATTGACCTATCCCTTAACCTAAGTTGCCAGTTCACTCAGCTTTCATGCCCTCATAATTTTCCTTATTTAAGCTTAAAATATAGTATTAGATCTACTTTTCTCTCCCTCAAACTGAATGTAAAATTCAATCATATTATGATCGCTGCTGCCGAGGGATGCCTTCACTATGAGGTCATTAATTAATACTATTTTGTTGCACAATACCAGGTCTAGTATAACCTGCTCTCTGGTTGGCTCCAGAATGTGCTCTTCTAAGAAACTATCCTGAAAACATTCTATGAACTTCCTATCTAGGCTACCTTTGCTCATCTGATTCTTCCAGTCTATATGTAGATTAAAATCCCCAATGATTACCTTTCTGACAAGCTCCCTTTATTTATTCCTTTATATCCATCCTACCAGGTGGTTACTATTGGTGGCCTGTACGCCACTCCCACAAGTGACTTCTTGCCTTTATCATTTCTTATCTCGACCCAAACTGCTTCTACATCCTGGTTTCCTGAACTTAGGTCATCTCTCTCTATTGTGCTAATACCATCATTAATTAACAGAGCCACCCTTCCACCTTTTCTTAGCTTCCTGGCCTTCATCGATGATTCTTGACTGTCAGTCAAACAACCTGTATTTTCCCATCTCCAAAATTCTTACAACCAATAAATAAAAATGTTTAAAGAAAATGACAAAAAAGTCCTTTTCTTTAATGCCTCTATTATTTTTCTCCCATGTTGTTCACAGCAGTGCCCTGGAGATCAAGCTTTAATTCCTAGAGACTCCAAGGCAATCCTGGCGGGTTGGCAACCTTAGGCCCATGTGGCACTTTGAAAAGCCAACCTGTGGTGTTATTATATTCAGTAGTGAATCATGCAATCTACATAGCCAATACATCAGTCAAAAATTGCTTCTTTTCAGCATGTGTTTTGGGAGTGAGCTGCAAGCTGTCCCTATAACAGAGCTGGCTCACTGCTCTATATTCACTTCTTCTGGGTGGAGTTTGCGGACTATGCTCTCTGCCCAGTCAAACACTACAATTGTGCAGCCAGGTTCTACATACAGTGTAGGACCCTGATTTGTATATTGTAAGTAGGCTGCACTTGTTTCGGACTTTCCAAATTCATGGCAGGCTGGATGTCAGCAGGTATAGGAAATCACTGGGGTTTTCCTCATCTCAGCCTGCATTTTAAGAGTCCACTGCCGAAATAGGAGGCAGGCGTAAAAAAATGCAGCCCGCATGCTTCTAAACGTGGCAGCTCATGAGCATGGTTGCGGCACCCGCCCCCCACAATGGTGTGGAGGGGGCAAGTGAGCCGTCGCTGGCAATGGCATCCACTGCCAATGCGCAGGCACCAGTGCCATTTTTAAAGGGCTTAGAGCCCTCAATGTGCATTTAAAATGCAAAGGCACATCGGATGTTAAATTTTTAAAAATGAATAAATAAATTTTCTATGCCCTCTCCCACCACCCCCCTATGACATAACAGAACACTCCTGTCCTTTCCCCCCCCCCCGGAATACCTACCTTAAAAATTTGACCTTCCCCCCTACCCACATCAAAGTTTGGAACCTTCGTCCTTTACCCCTTTCCATCACCCCCCCATGCTAGCTGATATTGTAAACATTTTCCTTTCATTGGTACTGTCCTCCTCCTTTTCAAATTTGCCATCACAAAACCCTTGACCCCTCTGTCCTTGCAAACTACCGTCCCATCTCTAACTTCCCTTTCCTCTCCAAAGTCCATGAACATGTTGTCATCTCCCAAATCTATGCCCATCTTTCCCGCAACTTAATGTTGAAACCTCTTCAGTCAGGTTTCTGCCACCGCACCGAAATGGCTTGATCAAAGTCACAAATGACATCCAGTGCAACTGTGACGATGGTGCACTATCCCTCCTCATCCTTCTTGACTTTCTGCACTCTTTGACAAGGTCGATCACACCATTCCCCTCCAATGTCGTTCATTGTCCAGCTGGGTGGTACTGCCCTCGCCTGGTTCCATTCTTATCTATACAGTCATAGCCAGAAAAACCTCTGCAATGGCTTCCCTTCTTACTCCTGAACCATTACCTGTTGAGTATCCTAAGGATCTATTCTTGGCCCCCTCCTATTTCTGTGCTAAACTCTGCCCCTCAGTCACATCATCCAAAAACGCATCAGGTTCCACATGTGTACTATTGATACCCAACTCTACCTTATTCTCGCCTTTCTCAATCAACTCCACTATCTCTGATTTGTCATGCTGCTCATATTGGAAGAGCAGAAGTGTCCACCGATTAAACATCGGGAAGACTGAAATCATTGCTTTTGGTCTGTGCCACAAACTCTATTACCTAGCCACAGATTCCATCCTCCTTCCTGGCCACTGTCTCAGGCTGAACTAGATTTCAAGCCTGGCATCTTATTGGATCCTGAGCTGAGCTTCCGGCCCCGTATCCTCTGCATCTCTAAGATTGTAACATCGCCCATGTCTGCCACTACCTCGGCCCAGCTGTATCAACACTTAAAATAAAATGGCTGTGGTGGCAAAAATTATTCAGAAACCAGTTGAATACTGTGATGTGGTCTAGGATGGTTTTCATTCTATGCAAATGAGATAAGATTAGATGAGATGCGATAAGTTTCTTCCCTCATCTTTATCTCATGATCTTGAAGCTGATCATAGCACACTCCTGCACACATTTGTGCACATGTGTGTCTGATTTATTTAAAATCAGGAAGATTGGCTATCTACCCTCTGAGTGCTCCAAGAAGTCAATCCTTCTGTACTAATGGCAAAATGGCCGTGTCTGTAGGGCAAGGAAGCATTTCGGAAATAGTGACCATAATATGATTTGAATTTGATATTAGGTTTGAGAGGAAGAAGGGAGAGTCACAAACCAAGGTTTAAAATTAAGACAAACTTCAAAGGGCGAAGAACTCAATTGACCACAGGCTGCACTTATAATAGATAAGCCTACAGGTAAAACAGAGGGAAATATTTGTATACAAAACCAATACATACTCCTAATATGCAGAGGCTTCACTTGTGCGGTTAAGCAATTATAATCAACAAATGAGATAAAACACAGCGCCAAGCTGGAAGAACAACAAAAGGTTACAATGAAAGTAATGATGAGGTGCAAAGAAAGAATGTGAAAATGAACTTGCAAAGCTAACTGTAAAAGTTTTGTAAATATATTACGAGAGAAAGAATGGCAAACAGGATTGTTGGCTCACTAAAAAAAATAGATGCAGGCAAAACTCTAATGGATAATAAGGAAATGGCAGTCTTCTCAATTGTGTTCTTCACAGTGGTAGTTATAGTGGGAGGAGGTGCATAAAGAGTATGAAAGCCAGCATCACCCAGTTGGTCCGAATGGCCTATTTCTGTGCTGCGGATTCTATGGGGGGGGGGGGGGGGGAGTTTGGGGGTGGGGGGTGGGAGGGGCTTAAATTTTAACTGCCAGCTCATTTCCAGTGGCAATCAGCAGGATTCAATTAGACTTCTGCCCGCCCTCTACAGAATGAGGGCTCTGTGGTTTTAATGGCTGGGCCTTACACACATGCCGCAGGACGACTTCCTGCCTGGAATGGGCAAGACGTGGGTGAGACCCGACTGATGAGCTGCCGATAGTAGGACAGTCCTTGGTCACCTGCCAGCACTCAGGTAAATGTGAGGACTGGGGATTTCAGAGATCTGACAGTAGGGAAAAAGTGTGGGGAGGGGGGTGGACTCTGGAAGAGGGAGACCTAAACTTACCTGCTCCTCCTGGCCACACAAAATAGAATGCAAAATGTCCCTTGAGTGGCTATTTCTGCTTCCAGTGTGCTTCTGACTTGTGTTCAGCTGGCAAGAAAGCCACAGTGGCTGCTTGCTCAGGTCAGAGTTCCATTAGAGTGCATGGTTACAACTTTATGTGTATCCCATAGGATCAAACAAGGGGATCAGATGGCATAGTGAATAAGCAAATTGTTGCGACCTGGGTTCAACTCCAACCCAGAGTCCCAATAGGATCAAAGGCCCTTCTCTCTGCCAGTTGTAAAGGCAATACATTCCTTTAGACAGTGTGTTCACACACAATTCTGCATGAAGTGGCAATGTCTGTCCAGGTTATTATAAAGACAGGAATGTGAGAAATGGAAGTAATTGTGGAAGTTTGCTCACCTGGAGTTGGGTTAAGGCACGTTGCTGGGGTAGAGCAGGAGGAGGTTTATTGTGAATACTTCCATGCAATAAATGACCTGGGAGTGACTGAGGCTGATACTCATCAATATCTGAAATGGGGGCACGTGTTTAATTCCTTCAGCACTGAGATCCCTCATCTTAATCAATACAAGCATTTAAAAACATAAGTACTACATGAAATGGATGGCAATAAAGCATATTAATAACCTTTTTTAAGTTGGGTGCTTGGCTTGAACTGTTACTGAATGATGCAGGTTTGTCCGTGTAATTTGACTACACTGATCACATCTTCACATTTGAGTCAGAATATTCCAGGTGCCTACAGAAATAAAACCAAGTGACAAATTTTCCAGAAGTGATACTTAGTGTTACAGAAATTGTTGATAATAAAAAAAATAATGATTTTCATACTTGGTTAGAAAAGAACTTAGTTGTTCAGCCACTTTGTAGTCTAGTCCCACAATAAGCTTTAGGGCCTGGTAAATGTTCCTCCTTGGTCTTATTTGTCCTTAAGTTAACTGTTCTCAAGAGAACTTGGGGTTAAAATTCTGATGGACGTTCTCTGCTAGCACAAGTGCAACAGAGCAGAACCCGGCCAAGTTGTGTGGACAGGATCATTTGAGTGTTTGGGGTGGGTGAACCCTGCCTATAAGGGAGTGACAGCAGGGCTTGGCCCTATTGAGGCATGGAATGTCAGATCAACTCCATTGTGCTCTGATGCAACAGGCAAACAAAGAGAAGAAAGACTTGCATTTATATATCATCTTTTATGACCTTAGTCCCTAAGCACTTTGCAGCCGAAGAAGTACACTTGAAGTGTAGTCACTGTTGTAATGCAGGAAATACCAGGCAACCAATATACACACAACAAGCTACCAAAAACAGCAATGTGATAATGATCAGATCATCTGCTTTAGTGATGTTGGTTGAGGGATAAATATTGGCCCAGGACACCAGGAGAACTCCCCTGCTCTACTTCGAAATAGTGCAGTGGGATCTTTTACATCCACCAGAGAAAGCAGTCGGGGTCTTGGTTTAATGTCTCGTTGTCCTGCCTCCTGGTAGTCTGGTTCAGAAGCCAACTTATATTTTGAGGGCTGGGTCTCATTAGCAATTGGCTGTCAGACTGTGGGTGGATAATGAGGGCCCCGTTGGTTGACAGAACTCACCACTGATCAGTAATTCAACCTGGAACCTTCCTGGATGGCATAGCTCAGTTCTTTAACAAAATGTTTTAGATAATCGTCAGCTCTGGAGCTGAGCAAAATAATGGGCCAGAATTTACTATAACCAGTGAATGTATGGCATCCGCCATTTGTTAGACTTGCCCTTGCCCGTCTAATTTCCATGAGTTTTTGCACGGCAAGTTGCTGCAAGTGGGAGATCAAAATGGCGTGGCTCCCTCCACAAGGCATCTGGGACCTGTGTGAATGGGACAAGCAACTGTATGTCCCCTTAACCAATCAGATTAAAGATGTGCTAAGCAACAGCGCAGAGTCTGAACCAGGAAGCGTGAATTAGGATAGTGAATTCAATGTCAAATCAGGTATGGAAATAAAGAGAGGGAAAGTATGATTGGCTTAAGAGAGAGGTAAAAAGAGACAGCAAGAAAAAGTAAAAAAAGTAGATACTATTTTTAAAGAAATCTCCAATGATTAAAAGCTGAAGTAATAAGACTCTGCACTTGTAAAAGTTCATGTCAAGAGCCAAAAAGGTTGTCTGGCAGTAATTAAGATCTATCACACCATTAAAAAGTGTACTCTGATTGAAATAGACAAGACCTAACTTTCTGTGGCAAGTTTAGTCCATATCTATGATGTCAGAACAGGAGCTACACGCAGTTCATTAGATTTGAACGGGGAGCAAGATGGTGAGATGCCATTTTCCGGAAGTTTACGGTGAAGCGGTGTATCTCAGACAGCAATTTCTGGATATTAGCATTTGATTGCGCATATGCGCTCGCCTGAAGTTGCGGTCCAATTTGCATATAAATAAGTGAGCGCCATTAAACTCACTGTTATTTTTACAGTAAATTCTGGCAGAATAGATTCATCCTACTTTCAGAAATGAAATTACAATGGGAACTCCAGGGACCTGGGTTCGATTCCGGGTACTGCCTGCGTGGAGTTTGCAAGTTCTCCCTGTGTCTGCGTGGGTTTTCTCCGGGTGCTCTGGTTTCCTCCCACAAGCCAAAAGACTTGCAGGTTGGTAGGTAAATTGGCCATTATAAAAATTGCCACTAGTATAGGTAGGTGGTAGGGAAATATAGGGATAGTTGGGGATGTGGTAGGGATATGGGATTAGTGTAGGATTAGTATAAGTGGGTGGTTGATGGTCGGCACAGACTCGGTGGGCCGAAGGGCCTGTTTCAGTGCTGTATCTCTAAAAAAAAAACGGTGATGGCCTAGCAAAGAGGACCTATATTTAGCTGGTTTATAAGAAATCATATCACTCCTATCTTCTTTATTTAAAAAATGTATAAACTCTACACTTCAAACAGATTAGTACTTTCCACACCAGTGTCAAATCGCAACACACATAAACCACAACATTAGCAAATAAAAAATTTGTTCTGCTACCAAAAACCACAATCCAATAAATAACAAAGGAACCAAATGACTTACAACTTTCTAAATTATTAAGAGCAGTATCTGGCTTCACCACCCATGTAAAACAGTTACACTGATAATGTTCTTGTAATCATTCTCTTCAACCTATTACATCAAAGTTTTACTGTTACTCTCCTTCATGAGCATGAAACAATAGAGCCTGAGCAACACAGGCAGAATATTAGGTATGACTAAGAGTATATTTGCTAGCATTAAACTTGTAAAGTGGAAATGTGGAGGTAAGGACGAAGAAGGTGCAATCTACTGTCAGCTCAGGCCCTGACTTTGAATTTAGGCAGCATTAACATGATTGGTGCCAATAATGCAATATTTGGTACTTGCAGAACTGCTACATACAAATGCCAGCATCCTATACCATTGGTTTCAGAGGCTTGTATCTTGCTCAGTGCCTGGTATGTAGGGTGGATCGTGATGTGGACCTGAATCATCTGTGCCACTGAAAGCCTGCATGCCTTTCATATTATAGACTTATTTGTCACGCTCATGCAATAGGAACTTATGAACTATAAATGTGAACTTATGAAGTATGGACCCAAAATGGGCACTTTCCTGTAAGAAAAAATGGAGTTGAGAGGCCAGGTGACCTTTCCTTTCCTGCCAATGCACATGGAACTGCAAGAACCTTGAGCTAATTGTTATGTCTGGACAAGTCTTGGTGAAGTCATTAAAATGCAAATGACCATTCTGGACATATCATTGAGAAATCATTAAATTGCAAACAACCCTTCCTGTGGCAATGGCTGTATTTCTCCAACTCACTTAAAAAAGTGGTTTCACAATACTGTTGCAGACTCTTTGGGCCGGATTTTGTGCTTATCCCGACAGTGGGTTTCTTGGCGGGGGTTGCTGGAGGATCAGGGCAGAATCATCTGTCATGGAACCCAATGCCAGGAATCCCTGTTGCGATTCTCCCGGGGCAAGATAGGCTGACGATGGCCTTCCTGCCCAGAGGCCAAATAAGGGCCTCTTCCTGCTGCTGCTGGGATCTTACCAGCGTCAGGAGGGGCCTCCGCCGCGCAGGGAGGACACCTTGAAAAATGAGGTGCCCCCCCCACCCCTTGCGGCGGGCTTGGGGGGGTGTGTCTCTCCTTTGTGGACAATTTGTGGCCCTCCACTGGGAACAAATGTACCCTGCTGGGACCCCCAATTAACTGAACCGAATAGCCACCCACCCCTCACTGGGGCATTCCGGACCGACCTCGGCGACCCCGCCTCACTTATCTGCGGTCCCGGGTTCCAGCGCAGGGACTGGGTCCGAGCCCGCTGCAGTACCAGCAGCGGCCACCATTCCCGGTGGCACTGCCGATACTGCTGAGCTGCTGGCCCTGTGATTGACGGAAGCTGTTGTGGTTGGGATCTCCGTCCCTATCAATTGTATAAAGGGACGAGGATCCTGCCTCCTTAAACTCTGACCCCAAAAGTCTGGAGGATCGCTCAGGGGCGTGGGGTGGGGGTGGGGGTTGGGTCAAAAAAATGCAGAGCCAGCATTCCCCTGACTTTTCGGCCTGGCACCGGGTGCCCTGCCTCCTGCGTAAAATCTAGCCCTTCGGCTCCAAACTTGAAATCCAGAAAATGGGTGTGAAACGCTCCATTTTCTCAAGATGGTATGTGGATGAATGATACCTAGACTCCATTGTCTGACAAAGGCCTAACCATCAGAAACTATTTATAAGGACAATAGAAAGAGATGCTCTGGTCACATGACAGAAACTAGGTTTCTGATAAGGGATTTTAGTAAGGCACATTCTGAGCAGACAGGGAGGAAAACATCTATGCCAATGAAAAGAAAAGACCCTGCCTAAGACACCAGCTTTAAGCCACATCTAGGCAAAGACTGGAGTTGGCCCTGAACTCTGCATCTGAGTTCGCCGTCGAACCTTGACTGGAGTACAAGAAGAGAAATTTGCTATTGCAAACATGAAACAACAATGAATCTGTCCTCCTAAATCGCCAGAACTTTTCTTCAGTGGACAAAAAAGGATTACAGGCCTGCATCGTTTCAAGTCTTCACCCTGGGGAAAAGCATGTGTAACAGAGAACTCGAGAAATCATAAGACCTAAACGCATGCTACTTTTATAATCACACTTTTCTTGAGTGTGTATCTGTATGAGTGTGAGTGGGTGGAGTTGCATATATTCGGGTGTTGAACAATAAACATTTATCTTTCTTTTGAAACTTATGAGAAAACCTGTCATTTGACTGTTCCTGACAATCGGGGGTTAAAACACTTTTTTTAAACAAGCTGTCTTCGGTCAGTTGCGAGGTGAAAAAAAGGGAGCCATCCCTATCATCTCTCTCATCTGTCCATAGCACATTAGAGACCTGAAGATAGACTAATATGGTTGGGAATTTCTTTGGAGCTTCTTCAACTCTGCTGTTATAACTTCGTCATGCACTTCAGCAAAATCATGATGGCGAAGGGAAAGTACATTTCCGTCCAATGCATTTCGAGCACCTTTACAGCACTTTAGATTACCAGATGTCAAGCACTCATATGAATCAAGCACAACATTGGAAGCCCTTCCTAAAAGTTAGAATCTTTCTCTCAAAAGGGACTCATTTTTTCCCAACTGGTTTTGAGTATTTCTTTCCACCTATTTCTTTGCTGTTCAGTTATTAACCACTTTTGCTGATTTTCTGTCTTTCCAGACATAAATTAGGGAGCATTTTAAACCTGGACGCCATTTGCTATCTGTATCTGCTTCTCTATGGCTGACTATCCAGGATCCATAGGTATCACCCTGGACAGGTTGTGGAGGAAATATCAAAAGATGCAAGCTTTGGGTGCCTTGGGCAGTTGCTTTGGACCTGCCCTTACTCCATTAACCATGTTTATGGGCCAGACCTGTATGTGCCTGAAGGAACCTGTGTGGAGACTGAGGTCATCCCTGAATGGACACAATGCTGCACGGACATGGAAACTACATGCAGGGCAGGGCCAGCTTTTTCACTGGCCATTAAGGTAACGGCTACCTTGAACCTGTAGATGACGGAGTCTCTCTCATAACAGCAAGAGATATCTGCCAAATCTCTCAGCTTGCAGCTCACAGTTGCCTTGTTCTCTGGGCCAGTCAATTAATCTATTTCTCCCATGGAAAACTTGAACCAACATGAGACAGCCCTGTGCTTTTCCTGCCTGGATTTCCCACATCACATGGCATTACTGACATTTCACATGTGGCCATACAGGTCTCTTCACCACCCCAGCACCCACCCCCCCACCCCCGCCACCCCCACCCCCCACCCCCCCTCCACCCAACCACCCCCCACCCCCAGTGTCAAAGAGAGGAATTCCAGTATATAAATATGCATGTGCTCTGTGCCCATAGGAACAGAATACTGAAAGTTAATGTCAGGCACTGTGGCAGTTACCATGATTGGTTTATCTTAAGCAAATCAATGCTGCCACCATTATTTCAAGATTGGATTGGATGGATAGTGACTGGGGGACTAAAGCTATTAACTACAACAGTGGCTGGTTAACTCATTGAGGCACCCAATAATAAGACAACAGCCTGAAAATTATAATTGTAGGCCACCTCTGTGAAGTCCAATTCTGCAGCCCCAGCAGTTGAAAGAGTCCTTGAGTACGTAATACTGCAGTGTATGTCTGTGTGTAAGGGAATGAAGGAGTGAGTCAGTAAGGAGATAAAGAATGAAAACAAAGAATGATGCTGGACATGAGCTTGGGGGAGGCGACTGACCAAACCTTCCTCCCTTCCTCTATTCTCTCCATGTCCACAATTTCCAGAGCCTTCCTACTGAGTCAAGGGTTGGATTAGGTGAGTCCTTTATAATCTATGTGCACTGTTACTTTTTATGTGAAGCCTTTACCTACAAGCAATTAGAAAAGGGCCACATGTTGGAATAAGGAATATTAGAGTTAGCTAGGTGCCCAGATAAATAGCCTCCTTAAGTGAACACCTAGGTTCTCTGTGTCTAAAACGTAATTGATGTTTGTTGGTGCTTGCCACACCCAATGGGGCACAAGGGAAACACAATATCATGGTAGCAATGCAACATACCCTTTTATAATAAGACTATACTGATCAATTGTAAAGCGCATGAACCATTGCCAGAATATTGTGCCAACTGTGCAACAGCCCCAACAAACAAATTTCTCTGCAGCACCTGTGGAAGAGCCTGTCACTCCAGAATTGGCCTTTATAGCCACTCCAGGCGCTGCTTCACAAACCACTGACCACCTCCAGGCGCGTATCCATTGTCTCTCGAGATAAGGAGGCCCAAAAGAAAAAAGAATACTGATCAATTGTAAAGCGCATGAACCATTGCCAGAATATTGTGCATTCTCCCTTTGTGATGGGAAAGCGAAATGCTTTTAAGATGCTTTGTTACAAAAGCAAAACACTGCCGATGCTGGAAATCTGAAATAAAAACAGAAAGTGCTGGAATTACTCAGCAGGTCTGGCAGCATCTGTGGACAGAGAAACTGACTTAACTAGTGAGCTAGTTTCAGGTCGATGACCTTCATCAGAACGTTGTAAGGCAGCATCGTGAAATGAAGCAAGATGGGAGCAGTGCATACCTTGGCAACCTCCCTGAGGACTGCAGGATGCCCATCAATTCCATAAAGGACAAGCCACTTATCCATGACCTCCTGCAGCAGTACAAGGAGACAAGGTGGATATATGGAGTTAGGATGCAGATCAATCATGATCTCATTGAATGGTGGAACAGACTCAAGGGGATGAATGTCATACTCTTGTTCCTATGTTCCCCACTATGGCCTTAACAGTATACAGCAGCTCTTTATGTGCTGCTGGGGCTAGTAATTTCATTCCCAGCATGTCATTGTGTTGTGATGTTAACTCAGTACAAGCCAGGTGCATTCAGTGTCCATAATTCTCATCTGTAGTATTGGCCCCTACAACTGGCTGAAACCTTAGTGGGTGTTTACCCACAACAGGCTTGCTCTTGACCACTTAGTGCTGTTAACGTAAGTGTGAATGATGGTGTTTTTTTAATTTTTAATTTTATTTTTTATTTTTTTTTTTTATTTTTTTTTAATTTATAGATACAGCACTGAAACAGGCCCTTCGGCCCACCGAGTCTGTGCCGACCAACAACCACCCATTTATACTAATCCTACATTAATCCCAAATTCTCTACCAATTCCCCACCATTCTCCTACCACTTACCTACACTAGGGTCAATTTACAATGGCCAATTTACCTATCAACTTGCAAGTCTTTTGGAGGTGGGAGGAAACCGGAGCACCCGGCGGAAACCCACGCAGACACAGGGAGAACTTGCAAACTCCGCACAGACAGTACCCAGAACTGAACCCGGGTCGCTGGAGCTGTGAGGCTGCGGTGCTAACCACTGCGCCACTGTTTGATTGTGTGACATTTTGACTCAAAATCAGAGGGATTAACAATCACACCTAGAAAGCCTAGAGGGTCACATCCCCTTGTGGGATGCAAGTTAGCAATATGCAGCTGTACCAAGGGCTGATCTCTGGCTTTGCAACCCCTATCCCGTACACTTGTCTCTTAAACGTACACAGCATTTTAAATTTTATGCATAGAAACTGATTTGTCTCCTTGAATATCAAGTCAGTCTCTTTCAGTTATGCCTCTGTATTGGAGGACACTATAGATTACTAAAAATTTGGGTCAGGTGTGTGACAGCTGGTTTATATCTGTACTAAGTATGACTGCGATAGGGCTTAAGAATCAGACAAAGAGGCTGCAGATTCATAATCCTCTTTATTAAATGTGAGCACAGCACACTGTCAAAGCTGAGATAAGCTGCTGGCTAAAATGAGCCTTGTGTACGACCAGACCAGGAGAGGAGGATGAGCCCATGCCGCTTTCGCGTGGCGATGTTTTGGTGCCAATTGCTGAGCTAAAAACTGGTCATCCCTTGGCTAATAATTAAATTCGCTCCGAAATGAGTTTTCTCAGCAGGTCAGTGCACCATGTGGTGTGGTGTACTAAGCCTTACAAATGAGAAAAGTTCCAGATTTGATCCTTGGGCCAGTGAGCTAGCTAATCTGAGCCAGAGTGTTGCTGAGGGCTCAGCAATTAGCCAAGCCCACCCTAGGCACTCCAGCAGAACAGTCAGCCACTCCTGATCCCCACTGGAAAGTGCGTGCATGGCTGTCAGATAGATTTGAGATCAGCTGTGGGACACTTTGGTCAAATAGCCCACTGATATTTATCGAGTGGGCTCTGACATGGGGAATGTTCCCTTGGGTGAGGTACAGGAGTGCCACTGGCACTGCAGTACATTATTGTCAAAGTAAACTAAAGGAAAGCACAACTCCAACAAGGGGGTTGGGGTGGAGGGTGGGGGGTAGTAGTAAATATGGAATTAGCAAGTAAATCATTATTAAAGTATATTCAGTTATGAATTGCAAATATGTTGCACTGAATTTGTATTGTAGAATGTGGCTCCATTCAGAGATTTTCCACAATAAAGAACCATTTGATGTTTATCTAGCCTCTATTGATTCGTTCCACTGACCCTTGTTTTACTGGCTTCTACTGGTCATGTAGTCTTTGTTGTGTTCCCGCCATTGAGCACATCAAATAAACATTCTCGCGGCTTTTCAAAGTATTGGCCAAGGAAACAGTAGAGGATAACAAATCCATTGAGCTGAAAACCCTGGCGTACAGCTAAATATTGTGCAATGATTCAGCTATTTAAATCTGTTTGCTGCCTGTAAAGAAGAGGTAAATCCATCCTAAAACAACCCATTGCCTGTAAAATGGCATAAAATATTATTTGCTGAGAGATGCGCGGGGCTATGCACATCATACCTTGATCAAATAAAGTATTGCTGTTGAATATTGTAAAGCATACTGTAAAGTATAATCATCGGAAATAATGACTGAATCAAGCATAGTACTTTATCATTGCTTAACAAACTCAATAATTTTTCTCCTTTTCCTAAAGACTTGAGTCAGTTTCCTTGATCCCAGTAACCCCCAGTTATTTATTTATTTAGAGATACAGCACTGAAACAGGCCCTTTGGCCCACCGAGTCTGTGCCGACCATCAACCACCCACTTATACTAATCCTACATTAATCCCATATTCCTACCACATCCCCACAATTCCCCTACCACCTACCTATACTAGGGGCAATTTATAATGGCCAACTTACCTATCAACCTGCAAGTCTTTGGCTGTGGGAGGAAACCGGAGCACCCGGAGGAAACCGACGCAGTCACAGGGAGAACTTGCAAACTCCACACAGGCAGTACCCAGAACTGAACCCGGGTCACTGGAGCTGTGAGGCTGCAGTGCTAACCACTGCGCCACTGTGCTGCCCCTATAAAGTCACTGACAGCACATGAGGATCCATTCGCCCCATCAAGTCCATGTCGGGTTTCCAATCTGGTCAGTCACCGACTCGCTCCCCAAAGCCCTACGTAACCCCTTTGGGGCAGAGTGACCGGGGCAGGACTCGAACCTACAATCTTCTGATAACCTCATTAAATACACCGAAATCAGATGCCTTATACATTAAGCCACACGGCCATTAACTCGCCCAAGTGCTCATACTTCATCTGTGAACCTCAACAGTGATTCTTGGGAAAAGACTGACTCTTGTTACAGTACAATTTCAAGAGTGCTCACTCAAGTAGCCATCCTCCATATGTGATCGTGGAAAGTGAGGGGCCAATTTTAACCCATTCAAAACCCATCCACTTGCAATGAGTTAAAATCAGGCTGAGAGTCAGCAAGCTATTTGACCAAGAGGGCATCACCAATGAACCCAAGCATATCTTCATCTGATAAACATACACGTACATCCATTTTTCAACCTGGATAACAGTTCAACAGCAAGGACCCAGGCTGATATTTCCCTTCTGTCACAGGTGACAGAATGGGTGACAGATGCCAATTAAAGTACGCCTACTGGCAATCCAATTGAGATAATGCAACCAAGTGCAGACCTCACAGCTCTGAGCAGCTAAGTACCACATCAGGTAGGGTATTTTCCCAATGAGCCAGTGGAAGAGCTTGGTCCAAATAATTCTTGCTGTTCAGTATTTACGGATAATTGAACACACCTTTCATTATATATATCTTGAGAACTCTGTTAAACCTGCAGCACTGTTGGCTGTGTTTTGCCACGTTCCATGGTACATGCAAGCAAAGGTTAGGCACAATAATTACTGCATGAAAATGATAAAGTGGTGGAAATGTTAATTCTTCTTATACTGTGTATAAAGGAGGCGAGGATTCCTCATTTTGATTTATAAATATAACTATTTTAATACATCTCATTCTGAAAAATAAATGGCTTTCAATATTTTTAACCGACTGGGGCTGATTTTGACACGGGGGAGGCTGACAGCAATTGTAGAGTCTGCTTGAACGCGGAGAGTACCAGCGCTATCCAGCAGGTGAAAGCCAGCGTAAAGGTGATTGGAAAGTTAAAGAGGTCTTCCTGGTGAATTTGTGTCGTTCCTTTGTGGGGTCAGGAAGAATTGGAAAGGCTCACTGAACAATTGGAGACTGAGGGAGAGATTGAAGGACCAGGACACAGGGACAGACTGAAGAATCAGGGAAAAAGGAAGAGACAGAAGGATCAGGGACAAAGGGAGAGACAGAAGGATCAGGGATACAGGGGGAGACTGAAGGATCAGGGATACAGGGAGAGACCGAAGGATCAGGGACAAAGGGAGAGGCTGAAGGATCAGGGATACAGAGAGAAACTGAAGGATCAGGGATACAGGGAGAGACTGAAGGATCAGGGACAAAGGGAGAGACTGAAGGATCAGGGATACAGGGAGAGACTGAAGGTTCAGGGACAAAGGGAGAGACCGAAGGATCAGGGACAAAGGGAGAGGCTGAAGGATCAGGGATACAGGGAGAGACAGAAGGATCAGGGATACAGGGAGAGACAGAAGGATCAGGGACAAAGGGAGAGACTGAAGGATCAGGGACACAGGGAGTGACTGAAGGATCAGGGATACAGGGAGAGACAGAAGGATCAGGGATACAGGGAGAGACAGAAGGATCAGGGACAAAGGGAGAGACTGAAGGATCAGGAATACAGGGAGAGACAGAAGGTTCAGGGACAAAGGGATAGACCGAAGGATCAGGGACAAAGGGAGAGACCGAAGGATCAGGGACAAAGGGAGAGGCTGAAGGTTCAGGGATACAGGGAGAGACTGTAGGATCAGGGACAAAGGGAGAGACAGAAGGATCAGGGATACGGGTAGAGACAAGGATAAGGGACAAAGGGAGTGACTGAAGGATTAGGGACAAAGGGAGAGATTGAAGGATCAGGGAGAGAGGGAGAGAACGAAGGATCAGGGACAAAGGGAGAGACTGAAGGATCAGGGACAAAGGGAGAGACTGAAGGATCAGGGAGACAGGGAGTGACTGAAGGATCAGGGATACAGAGAGAGACTGTAGGATCAGGGACAAAGGGAGAGACTGTAGGATCAGGGACAAAGGGAGAGACTGAAGGATCAGGGACAAAGGGAGAGACTGAAGGATCAGGGAGACAGGGAGTGACTGAAGGATCAGGGATACAGGGAGAGACTGAAGGAACAGAGACAAAGGGAGAGACTGAAGGATCAGGGAGACAGGGAGCGACTGAAGGTTCAGGGACAAAGGGAGAGACTGAAGGATCAGGGACAAAGGGAGAGACTGAAGGATCAGAGACAAAGGGAGAGACTGAAGGATCAGGGATCAAGGGAGAGACTGAAGGATCAGGGAGACAGAGAGAGACTGAAGGATCAGGGAAAAAGGGAGAGACTGAAGGATCAGGGAGACAGGGAGTGACTGAAGGTTCAGGGACAAAGGGAGAGACAGAAGGATCAGGGACAAAGGGAGAGACAGAAGGATCAGGGACAAAGGGAGAGACTGAAGGATCAGGGACAAAGGGAGAGACTGAAGGGTCAGGGAGACAGGGAGTGACTGAAGGTTCAGGGACAAAGGGAGAGACTAAAGGATCAGGGACAAAGGGAGAGACTGAAGGATCAGGGACACAGAGAGACAGAAGGATCAGGGATACAGAGAGAGACAAAAGGATCAGGGATACAGAGAGAGACAGAAGGATCAGGGATACAGGGAGAGACAGAAGGATCAGGGACAAAGGGAGAGACAGAAGGATCAGGGATACAGAGAGAGACAGAAGGATCAGGGACAAACGGAGAGACAGAAGGATCAGGGACAAAGGGAGAGACTGAAGGATCAGGGATACAGAGAGAGACTGAAGGATCAGGGAGAGAGGGAGAGACTGAAGGATCAGGGATACAGAGAGAGACTGAAGGATCAGGGATACAGAGAGAGAATGAAGGATCAGGGAGAGAGGGAGAGACTGAAGGATCAGGGATACAGAGAGAGACTGAAGGATCAGGGAGAGAGGGAGAGACTGAAGGATCAGGGATACAGAGAGAGACTGAAGGATCAGGGAGAGAGGGAGAGACTGAAGGATCAGGGATACAGAGAGAGACTGAAGGATCAGGGATACAGAGAGAGACTGAAGGATCAGGGAGAGAGGGAGAGACTGAAGGATCAGGGACAAAGGGAGAGACTGAAGGATCAGGGATACAGAGAGAGACTGAAGGATCAGGGAGAGAGGGAGAGACTGAAGGATCAGGGACAGAGGGAGAGACTGAAGGATCAGGGACAAAGGGAGGGACTGAAGGATCGGGGACACAGGGAGAGACTGAAGGATCAGGGACAAAGGGAGAGACTGAAGGATCAGGGAGAGAGGGAGAGACTGAAGGATCAGGGACAGAGGGAGAGACCGAAGGATCAGGGACAAAGGGAGAGACTGAAGGATCAGGGACAGAGGGAGAGACTGAAGGATCAGGGACACAGGGAGAGACTGAAGGATCAGGGATATAGGGAGAGTCTGAAGGATCAGGGATAAAGGGAAAGACTGAAGGATCAGGGATACAGGGAGAGACTGAAGGATCAGGGACAAAGAGAGAGACTGAAGGATCAGGGAGAGAGGGAGAGACTGAAGGATCAGGGACAGAGGGAGAGACCGAAGGATCAGGGACAAAGGGAGAGACTGAAGGATCAGGGACACAGGGAGAGACTGAAGGATCAGGGATATAGGGAGAGACTGAAGGATCAGGGATAAAGGGAAAGACTGAAGGATCAGGGATACAAGGAGAGACTGAAAGATCAGGGACAAAGGGAGAGACAGACGGATCAGGGATAAAGGGAGAGACTGAAGGATCAGGGACAAAGGGAGAGACTGAAGGATCAGGGATACAAAGAGAGACTGAAGGATCAGGGATACAGAGAGAGACTGAAGGATCAGGGACAAAGGGAGAGAAAGAAGGATCAGGGTCAAAGGGAGAGACTGAAGGATCAGGGATAGAAAGAGAGACTGAAGGATCAGGGATACAGAGAGAGACAAGGATCGGGGACAAAGGGAGTGACCGAAGGATTAGGGACAAAGGGAGAGACAAAAGGATCAGGGACAAAGGGAGAGACTGAAGGATCAGGGTCAAAGTGAGACACTGAAGGATCAGGGAAAAAGGGAGAGACTGAAGGATCAGGGACAAAGTGAGACACTGAAGGATCAGGGACAAAGGGAGAGACTGAAGGATCAGGGATACAGGGAGAGACAGCAGGATCAGGGACAAAGGGAGAGACAGAAGGATCAGGGACAAAGGGAGTGACCGAAGGATTAGGGACAAAGGGAGAGACAGAAGGATCAGGGATACAGGGAGAGACTGAAGGATCAGGGATACAGGGAGAGACAAAAGGATCAGGGATACAGAGAGACTGAAGGATCAGGGATACAGAGAGAGACTGAAGGATCAGAGACAAAGGGAGAGACTGAAGGATCAGGGACAAAGGGAGAGACTGAAGGATCAGGAAAACAGAGAGAGACTGAAGGATCAGGGACAAAGGGAGAGACTGAAGGATCAGGGACAAAGGGAGAGTCTGAAGGATCAGGGATACAGGGAGAGACAAAAGGATCAGGGATACAGAGAGAGTCAGAAGGATCAGGGATACAGAGAGAGACAGAAGGATGAGGGATACAGGGAGAGACAGAAGGATCAGGGACAAAGGGAGAGACAGAAGGATCAGGGATACAGAGAGACAGAAGGATCAGGGATACAGGGAGAGACAGAAGGATCAGGGATACAGAGAGACAGAAGGATCAGGGATACAGGGAGAGACAGATGGATCAGGGATACAGAGAGACAGAAGGATCAGGGACAAAGGGAGAGACAGAAGGATCAGGGACAAACGGAGAGACAGAAGGATCAGGGACAAATGGAGAGACAGAAGGATCAAGGATACAGAGAGACAGAAGGATCAGGGAAACAGGGAGAGACAGAAGGATCAGGGATACAGAGAGACAGAAGGATCAGGGATACAGAGAGAGACTGAAGGATCAGAGACAAAGGGAGAGACTGAAGGATCAGGGACAAAGGGAGAGACAGACGGATCAGGGATAAAGGGAGAGACTGAAGGATCAGGGACAAAGGGAGAGACTGAAGGATCAGGGATACAAAGAGAGACTGAAGGATCAGGGATACAGAGAGAGACTGAAGGATCAGGGACAAAGGGAGAGAAAGAAGGATCAGGGACAAAGGGAGAGACTGAAGGATCAGGGATACAAAGAGAGACTGAAGGATCAGGGATACAGAGAGAGACAAGGATCGGGGACAAAGGGAGTGACCGAAGGATTAGGGACAAAGGGAGAGACAAAAGGATCAGGGACAAAGGGAGAGACTGAAGGATCAGGGACAAAGTGAGACACTGAAGGATCAGGGACAAAGGGAGAGACTGAAGGATCAGGGACAAAGTGATACACTGAAGGATCAGGGACAAAGGGAGAGACTGAAGGATCAGGGATACAGGGAGAGACAGCAGGATCAGGGACAAAGGGAGAGACAGAAGGATCAGGGACAAAGGGAGTGACCGAAGGATTAGGGACAAAGGGAGAGACAGAAGGATCAGGGATACAGGGAGAGACTGAAGGATCAGGGATACAGGGAGAGACAAAAGGATCAGGGATACAGAGAGACAGAAGGATCAGGGATACAGAGAGAGACTGAAGGATCAGAGACAAAGGGAGAGACTGAAGGATCAGGGACAAAGGGAGAGACTGAAGGATCAGGAAAACAGAGAGAGACTGAAGGATCAGGGACAAAGGGAGAGACTGAAGGATCAGGGACAAAGGGAGAGTCTGAAGGATCAGGGATACAGGGAGAGACAAAAGGATCAGGGATACAGAGAGAGTCAGAAGGATCAGGGATACAGAGAGAGACAGAAGGATGAGGGATACAGGGAGAGACAGAAGGATCAGGGACAAAGGGAGAGACAGAAGGATCAGGGATACAGAGAGACAGAAGGATCAGGGATACAGGGAGAGACAGAAGGATCAGGGATACAGAGAGACAGAAGGATCAGGGATACAGGGAGAGACAGATGGATCAGGGATACAGAGAGACAGAAGGATCAGGGACAAAGGGAGAGACAGAAGGATCAGGGACAAACGGAGAGACAGAAGGATCAGGGACAAACGGAGAGACAGAAGGATCAAGGATACAGAGAGACAGAAGGATCAGGGATACAGGGAGAGACAGAAGGATCAGGGATACAGAGAGACAGAAGGATCAGGGATAAAAGGAGAGACAGAAGGATCAGGGAGAAAGGGAGAGACAGAAGGATCAGGGACAAAGGGAGAGACTGAAGGATCAGGGATACGGGGAGAGACAGAAGGATCAGGGATACGGGTAGAGACAAGGATCAGGGACAAAGGGAGCGACTGATGGATCAGGGACAAAGGGAGACAGAAGGATCAGGGATACAGGGAGAGACTGAAGGATCAGGGATACAGAGAGACAGAAGGATCAGGGACAAAGGGAGAGACAGAAGGATCAGGCACAAACGGAGAGACAGAAGGATCAGGGACAAAGGGAGAGACAGAAGGATCAGGGATACAGAGAGACAGAAGGATCAGGGACAAAGGGAGAGACAGAAGGATCAGGCACAAATGGAGAGACAGAAGGATCAGGGACAAATGGAGAGACAGAAGGATCAGGGACAAAGGGAGAGACTGAAGGATCAGGGATACGGGGAGAGACAGAAGGATCAGGGATACAGGTAGAGACAAGGATCAGGGACAAAGGGAGTGACTGAAGGATCAGGGACAAAGGGAGACAGAAGGATCAGGGACAAAGGGAGAGACTGAAGGATCAGGGATACAGGGAGAGACAAAAGGATCAGGGACAAAGGGAGAGACTGAAGGATCAGGGACAAAGGGAGTGACCGAAGGATTAGGGACAAAGGGAGAGACAGAAGGATCAGGGATACAGGGAGAGACTGAAGGATCAGGGATACAGGGAGAGACAAAAGGATCAGGGACAAAGGGAGAGACTGAAGGATCAGGGATACAGGGAGAGACAAAAGGATTAGGGACAAAGGGAGAGACTGAAGGATCAGGTACAAAGTAAGACACTGAAGGATCAGGGACAAAGGGAGAGACTGAAGGATCAGGAATAAAGGGAGAGACTGAAGGATCAGGGATACAGGGAGAGGCAGATGGATCGGGGATACAGGGGGAGACAGAAGGATCACGGATACAGGGGGAAACAGAAGGATCAGGGCCAAAGGGAGAGACTGAAGAATCAGGGACAAAGGGAGAGACTGAAGGATCAGGGATACAGTGAGAGACAGAAGGATCAGGGATACAGGGAGAGACTGAAGGATCAGGGATACAGGGAGACACTGAAGGATCAGGGATACAGGGAGACACTGAAGGATCAGGGCCAAAGGGAGAGACAGAAGGATCAGGGATACAGGGAGAGACAGAAGGATCAGGGATACAGGGAGAGACTGAAGGATCAGGGACAAAGGGAGAGACTGAAGGATCAGGGATACAGGGAGAGACAGAAGGATAAGGGATACAGCGAGAGACTGAAGGATCAGGGACAAAGGGAGAGACAAAAGGATCAGGGATACAGGGAGAGACTGAAGGATCAGGGATACAGGGAGAGACAGAAGGATCAGGGATACAGGGAGAGACAAAAGGATCAGGGATACAGGGAGAGACAGAAGGATCAGGGATACAGGGAAAGACTGAAGGATCAGGGACAAAGGGAGAGACTGAAGGATAAGGGATACAGGGAGAGACAGAAGGATCAGGGATACAGCGAGAGACTGAAGGATCAGGGACAAAGGGAGAGACAAAAGGATCAGGGATACAGGGAGAGACTGAAGGATCAGGGATACAGGGAGAGACAGAAGGATCAGGGATACAGGGAGAGACAAAAGGATTAGGGACAAAGGGAGAGACTGAAGGATCAGGGATACAGGGAGAGACCGAAGAATCAGGGACAAAGGGAGAGACTGAAGGATCAGGGATACAAAGAGAGACTGAAGGATCAGGGACAAAGGGAGAGACTGAAGGATCAGGGATACAGGGAGAGACAGAAGGATCAGGGACAAAGGGAGAGACAGAAGGATCAGGGACAAAGGGAGTGACCGAACGATTAGGGAGAAAGGGAGAGACAGAAGGATCAGGGATACAGGGAGAGACTGAAGGATCAGGGATACAGGGAGAGTCAGAAGGATCAGGGATACAGGGAGAGACAAAAGGATTAGGGACAAAGGGAGAGACTGAAGGATCAGGGATACAGGGAGAGACCGAAGAATCAGGGATACAGGGAGAGACTGAAGGATCAGGGACAAAGGGAAAGACTGAAGGATCAGGGATACAGGGAGAGACAGAAGGATCAGGGATACAGGGAGAGACAGAAGGATCAGGGACAAAGGGAGTGACCGAAGGATTAGGGACAAAGGGAGAGACAAAAGGATCAGGGACAAAGGGAGAGACTGAAGGATCAGGGACAAAGGGAGAGACTGAAGGATCAGGGACAGAGTGAGACACAGAAGGATCAGGGACAAACGGAGAGACTGAAGGATCAGGGACAAAGTGAGACACTGAAGGATCAGGGACAAAGGGAGAGACTGAAGGATCAGGGATACAGGGAGAGACAGAAGGATCAGGGACAAAGGGAGAGACAGAAGGATCAGGGACAAAGGGAGTGACCGAACGATTAGGGAGAAAGGGAGAGACAGAAGGATCAGGGATACAGGGAGAGACTGAAGGATCAGGGATACAGGGAGAGACAGAAGGATCAGGGATACAGGGAGAGACAAAAGGATTAGGGACAAAGGGAGAGACTGAAGGATCAGGGATAGAGGGAGAGACTGAAGGATCAGGGACAAATGGAGAGACTGAAGGATCAGGGACAAAGGGAAAGACTGAAGGATCAGGGATACAGGGAGAGACTGAAGGATCAGGGACAAAGGCTGAGACTGAAGGATCAGGGACAAAGGGAGACAGAAGGATCAGGGATACAGGGAGATACTGAAGGATCAGGGATACAGAGAGACAGAAGCATCAGGGACAAAGGAAGAGACAGAAGGATCAGGGATACAGAGAGACAGAAGGATCAGGGACAAAGGGAGAGACTGAAGGATCAGGGATACAGAGAGAGACTGAAGGATCAGGGACAAAGGGAGAGACTGAAGGATCAGGGACAAAGGGAGAGACTGAAGGATCAAGGACAAAGGGAGAGACAGACGGATCAGGGATAAAGGGAGAGACTGAAGGATCAGGGACAAAGGGAGAGACTGAAGGATCAGGGATACAAAGAGAGACTGAAGGATCAGGGACAAAGGGAGAGAAAGAAGGATCAGGGACAAAGGGAGAGACTGAAGGATCAGGGATACAAAGAGAGACTGAAGGGTCAGGGATACAGAGAGAGACAAGGATCGGGGACAAAGGGAGTGACCGAAGGATTAGGGACAAAGGGAGAGACAAAAGGATCAGGGACAAAGGGAGAGACTGAAGGATCAGGGACAGAGTGAGACACAGAAGGATCAGGGACAAACGGAGAGACTGAAGGATCAGGGACAAAGTGAGACACTGAAGGATCAGGGACAAAGGGAGAGACTGAAGGATCAGGGATACAGGGAGAGACAGAAGGATCAGGGACAAAGGGAGAGACAGAAGGATCAGGGACAAAGGGAGTGACCGAACGATTAGGGAGAAAGGGAGAGACAGAAGGATCAGGGATACAGGGAGAGACTGAAGGATCAGGGATACAGGGAGAGACAAAAGGATCAGGGATACAGAGAGACAGAAGGATCAGGGATACAGAGAGAGACTGAAGGATCAGGGACAAAGGGAGAGATTGAAGGATCAGGGACAAAGGGAGAGACTGAAGGATCAGTGATACAGAGAGAGACTGAAGGAACAGGGACAAAGGGAGAGACTGAAGGATCAGGGACAAAGAGAGAGTCTGAAGGATCAGGGATACAGGGAGAGACAAAAGGATCAGGGATACAGAGAGAGACAGAAGGATCAGGGATACAGAGAGAGACAGAAGGATCAGGGATACAGAGAGAGACAGAAGGATCAGGGACAAAGGGAGAGACAGAAGGTTCAGGGATACAGAGAGACAGAAGGATCAGGGATACAGGGAGAGACAGAAGGATCAGGGATACAGAGAGACAGAAGGATCAGGGATACAGGGAGAGACAGAAGGATCAGGGATACAGAGAGACAGAAGGATCAGGGACAAAGGGAGAGACAGAAGGATCAGGGACAAACGGAGAGACAGAAGGATCAGGGACAAACGGAGAGACAGAAGGATCAAGGATACAGAGAGACAGAAGGATCAGGGATACAGGGAGAGACAGAAGGATCAGGGATACAGAGAGACAGAAGGATCAGGGATAAACGGAGAGACTGAAGGATCAGGGACACAGGGAGAGACTGAAGGATCAGGGACAGAGGGAGAGACTGAAGGATCAGGGACACAGGGAGAGACTGAAGGATCAGGGATATAGGGAGAGACTGAAGGATCAGGGATAAAGGGAAAGACTGAAGGATCAGGGATACAGGGAGAGACTGAAGGATCAGGGACAAAGAGAGAGACTGAAGGATCAGGGAGAGAGGGAGAGACCGAAGGATCAGGGACAAAGGGAGAGACTGAAGGATCAGGGACACAGGGAGAGACTGAAGGATCAGGGATATAGGGAGAGACTGAAGGATCAGGGATAAAGGGAAAGACTGAAGGATCAGGGACAAAGAGAGAGACTGAAGGATCAGGGATATAGGGAGAGACTGAAGGATCAGGGATACAGGGAGAGACTGAAGGATCAGGGACAAAGAGAGAGACTGAAGGATCAGGGACAGAGGGAGAGACCGAAGGATCAGGGACAAAGGGAGAGACTGAAGGATCAGGGACACAGGGAGAGACTGAAGGATCAGGGATATAGGGAGAGACTGAAGGATCAGGGATAAAGGGAAAGACTGAAGGATCAGGGATAGAAGGAGAGACTGAAGGATCAGGGACAAAGGGAGAGACAGACGGATCAGGGATAAAGGGAGAGAATGAAGGATCAGGGATACAAAGAGAGACTGAAGGATCAGGGATACAGAGAGAGACTGAAGGATCAGGGACAAAGGGAGAGAAAGAAGGATCAGGGACAAAGGGAGAGACTGAAGGATCAGGGATACAAAGAGAGACTGAAGGATCAGGGATACAGAGAGAGACAAGGATCGGGGACAAAGGGAGTGACCGAAGGATTAGGGATAAAGGGAGAGACAAAAGGATCAGGGACAAAGGGAGAGACTGAAGGATCAGGGACAAAGTGAGACACTGAAGGATCAGGGACAAATGGAGAGACAGAAGGATCAGGGACAAAGGGAGAGACTGAAGGATCAGGGATACAGGGAGAGACAGCAGGATCAGGGACAAAGGAAGAGACAGAAGGATCAGGGACAAAGGGAGTGACCGAAGGATTAGGGACAAAGGGAGAGACAGAAGGATCAGGGATACAGGGAGAGACTGAAGGATCAGGGATACAGGGAGAGACAAAAGGATCAGGGATACAGAGAGACAGAAGGATCAGGGATACAGAGAGAGACTGAAGGATCAGAGACAAAGGGAGAGACTGAAGGATCAGGGACAAAGGGAGAGACTGAAGGATCAGGGATACAGAGAGAGACTGAAGGATCAGGGACAAAGGGAGAGACTGAAGGATCAGGGACAAAGGGAGAGTCTGAAGGATCAGGGATACAGGGAGAGACAAAAGGATCAGGGATACAGAGAGAGTCAGAAGGATCAGGGATACAGAGAGAGACAGAAGGATGAGGGATACAGGGAGAGACAGAAGGATCAGGGACAAAGGGAGAGACAGAAGGATCAGGGATACAGAGAGACAGAAGGATCAGGGATACAGGGAGAGACAGAAGGATCAGGGATACAGAGAGACAGAAGGATCAGGGATACAGGGAGAGACAGAAGGATCAGGGATACAGAGAGGCAGAAGGATCAGGGACAAAGGGAGAGACAGAAGGATCAGGGACAAACGGAGAGACAGAAGGATCAGGGACAAATGGAGAGACAGAAGGATCAAGGATGCAGGGAGAGACAGAAGGATCAGGGATACAGAGAGACAGAAGGATCAGGGATAAACGGAGAGACAGAAGGATCAGGGAGAAAGGGAGAGACAGAAGGATCAGGGACAAAGGGAGAGACTGAAGGATCAGGGATACGGGGAGAGACAGAAGGATCAGGGATACGGGTAGAGACAAGGATCAGGGACAAAGGGAGTGACTGAAGGATCAGGGACAAAGGGAGACAGAAGGATCAGGGATACAGGGAGAGACTGAAGGATCAGGGATACAGAGAGACAGAAGGATCAGGGATACGGGGAGAGACAGAAGGATCAGGGATACAGGTAGAGACAAGGATCAGGGACAAAGGGAGTGACTGAAGGATCAGGGACAAAGGGAGACAGAAGGATCAGGGATACAGGGAGAGACTGAAGGATCAGGGATACAGGGAGAGACAAAAGGATCAGGGACAAAGGGAGAGACTGAAGGATCAGGGATACAGGGAGAGACAAAAGGATTAGGGACAAAGGGAGAGACTGAAGGATCAGGTACAAAGTAAGACACTGAAGGATCAGGGACAAAGGGAGAGACTGAAGGATCAGGAATAAAGGGAGAGACTGAAGGATCAGGGATACAGGGAGAGGCAGAAGGATCGGGGATACAGGGGGAGACAGAAGGATCACGGATACAGGGGGAAACAGAACGATCAGGGCCAAAGGGAGAGACTGAAGAATCAGGGACAAAGGGAGAGACTGAAGGATCAGGGATACAGGGAGATCCAGAAGGATCAGGGATACAGGGAGAGACTGAAGGATCAGGGATACAGGGAGACACAGAAGGATCAGGGAAACAGGGATACACTGAAGGATCAGGGCCAAAGGGAGAGACAGAAGGATCAGGGATACAGGGAGAGACAGAAGGATCAGGGATACAGGGAGAGACTGAAGGATCAGGGACAAAGGGAGAGACTGAAGGATCAGGGATACAGGGAGAGACAGAAGGATCAGGGATACAGCGAGAGACTGAAGGATCAGGGACAAAGGGAGAGACAAAAGGATCAGGGATACAGGGAGAGACTGAAGGATCAGGGATACAGGGAGAGACAGAAGGATCAGGGATACAGGGAGAGACAAAAGGATCAGGGACAAAGGGAGAGACTGAAGGATCAGGGATACAGGGAGAGACAGAAGGATCAGGGATACAGGGAGAGACTGAAGGATCAGGGATACAGGGAGACACTGAAGGATCAGGGATACAGGGAGAGACAGAAGGATCAGGGACAAAGGGAGAGACAGAAGGATCAGGGACAAAGGGAGTGACCGAACGATTAGGGACAAAGGGAGAGACAGAAGGATCAGGGATACAGGGAGAGACTGAAGGATCAGGGATACAGGGAGAGACAAAAGGATCAGGGATACAGAGAGACAGAAGGATCAGGGATACAGAGAGAGACTGAAGGATCAGGGACAAAGGGAGAGATTGAAGGATCAGGGACAAAGGGAGAGACTGAAGGATCAGGGATACAGAGAGAGACTGAAGGATCAGGGACAAAGGGAGAGACTGAAGGATCAGGGACAAAGAGAGAGTCTGAAGGATCAGGGATACAGGGAGAGACAAAAGGATCAGGGATACAGAGAGAGACAGAAGGATCAGGGATACAGAGAGAGACAGAAGGATCAGGGATACAGAGAGAGACAGAAGGATCAGGGACAAACGGAGAGACAGAAGGTTCAGGGATACAGAGAGACAGAAGGATCAGGGATACAGCGAGAGACAGAAGGATCAGGGATACAGAGACAGAAGGATCAGGGACAAATGGAGATACAGAAGGATCAGGGACAAACGGAGAGACAGAAGGATCAGGGACAAACGGAGAGACAGAAGGATCAAGGATACAGAGAGACAGAAGGATCAGGGATACAGGGAGAGACAGAAGGATCAGGGATACAGATGGACAGAAGGATCAGGGATAAACGGTGAGACAGAAGGATCAGGGAGAAAGGGAGAGACAGAAGGATCAGGGACAAAGGGAGAGACTGAAGGATCAGGGATACGGGGAGAGACAGAAGGATCAGAGATATGGGTAGAGACAAGGATCAGGGACAAAGGGAGTGACTGAAGGATCAGGGACAAAGGGAGACAGAAGGATCAGGGATACAGGGACAGACTGAAGGATCAGGGATGCAGAGACACAGAAGGATCAGGGACAAGGGGAGAGACAGAAGGATCAGGGATACAGAGAGACAGAAGGATCAGGGACAAAGGGAGAGACAGAAGGATCAGGCACAAACGGAGAGACAGAAGGATCAGGGACAAATGGAGAGACAGAAGGATCAGGGACAAAGGGAGAGACTGAAGGATCAGGGATACGGGGAGAGACAGAAGGATCAGGGATACGGGTAGAGACAAGGATCAGGGACAAAGGGAGTGACTGAAGGATCAGGGACAAAGGGAGACAGAAGGATCAGGGACAAAGGGAGAGACTGAAGGATCAGGGATACAGGGAGAGACTGAAGGATCAGGGACAAAGGGAGTGACGGAAGGATTAGGGACAAAGGGAGAGACAGAAGGATCAGGGATATAGGGAGAGACTGAAGGATCAGGGATACAGGGAGAGACAAAAGGATCAGGGACAAAGGGAGAGACTGAAGGATCAGGGATACAGGGAGAGAGAAAAGGATTAGGGACAAAGGGAGAGACTGAAGGATCAGGTACAAAGTGAGACACTGAAGGATCAGGGACAAAGGGAGAGACTGAAGGATCAGGAACAAAGAGAGATACTGAAGGATCAGGGATACAGGGAGAGGCAGAAGGATCGGGGATACAGGGGGAGACAGAAGGATCACGGATATAGGGGGAAACAGAAGGATCAGGGCCAAAGGGAGAGACTGAAGGATCAGGGACAAAGGGAGAGACTGAAGGATCAGGGATACAGGGAGAGACCGAACGATCAGGGATACAGCGAGAGACTGAAGGATCAGGGACAAAGGGAGAGACAAAAAGATCAGGGATACAGGGAGAGACTGAAGGATCAGGGATACAGGGAGAGACAGAAGGATCAGGGATACAGGGAGAGACAAAAGGATCAGGGACAAAGGGAGAGACTGAAGGATCAGGGATACAGGGAGAGACCGAAGAATCAGGGATACAGGGAGAGACTGAAGGATGAGGGACAAAGGGAGAGACTGAAGGATCAGGGATACAGGGAAAGACTGAAGGATCAGGGATACAGGGAGAGACTGAAGGATCAGGGACAAAGGCTGAGACAGAAGGATCAGGGACAAAGGAAGAGACTGAAGGATCAGGGATACAGAGAGACAGAAGGATCAGGGACAAAGGGAGAGACTGAAGGATCAGGGATACAGAGAGAGACTGAAGGATCAGGGACAAAGGGAGAGACTGAAGGATCAGGGACAAAGGGAGAGACTGAAGGATCAAGGACAAAGGGAGAGACAGACAGATCAGGGATAAAGGGAGAGACTGAAGGATCAGGGACAAAGGGAGAGACTGAAGGATCAGGGATACAAAGAGAGACTGAAGGATCAGGGACAAAGGGAGAGAAAGAAGGATCAGGGACAAAGGGAGAGACTGAAGGATCCGGGATACAAAGAGAGACTGAAGGATCAGGGATACAGAGAGAGACAAGGGTCGGGGACAAAGGGAGTGACCGAAGGATTAGGGACAAAGGGAGAGACAAAAGGATCAGGGACAAAGGGAGAGACTGAAGGATCAGGGACAAACGGAGAGACTGAAGGATCAGGGACAAAGGGAGAGACTGAAGGATCAGGGACAAAGTGAGACACAGAAGGATCAGGGACAAACGGAGAGACTGGAGGATCAGGGACAAAGTGAGACACTGAAGGATCAGGGACAAAGGGAGAGACTGAAGGCTCAGGGATACAGGGAGAGACAGAAGGATCAGGGACAAAGGGAGAGACAGAAGGATCAGGGACAAAGGGAGTGACCGAACGATTAGGGACAAAGGGAGAGACAGAAGGATCAGGGATACAGGGAGAGACTGAAGGATCAGGGATACAGGGAGAGACAAAAGGATCAGGGATACAGAGAGACAGAAGGATCAGGGATACAGAGAGAGACTGAAGGATCAGGGACAAAGGGAGAGATTGAAGGATCAGGGACAAAGGGAGAGACTGAAGGATCAGGGATACAGAGAGAGACTGAAGGATCAGGGACAAAGGGAGAGACTGAAGGATCAGGGACAAAGAGAGAGTCTGAAGGATCAGGGATACAGGGAGAGACAAAAGGATCAGGGATACAGAGAGAGACAGAAGGATCAGGGATACAGAGAGAGACAGAAGGATCAGGGATACAGAGAGAGACAGAAGGATCAGGGACAAAGGGAGATACAGAAGGATCAGGGACAAACGGAGAGACAGAAGGATCAGGGACAAACGGAGAGACAGAAGGATCAAGGATACAGAGAGACAGAAGGATCAGGGACAAAGGGAGAGACTGAAGGATCAGGAACAAAGGGAGATACTGAAGGATCAGGGATACAGGGAGAGGCAGAAGGATCGGGGATACAGGGGGAGACAGAAGGATCACGGATATAGGGGGAAACAGAAGGATCAGGGCCAAAGGGAGAGACTGAAGGATCAGGGACAAAGGGAGAGACTGAAGGATCAGGGATACAGGGAGAGACCGAACGATCAGGGATACAGGGAGAGACTGAAGGATCAGGGATACAGGGAGACACTGAAGGATCAGGGCCAAAGGGAGAGACTGAAGGATCAGGGATACAGGGAGAGACAAAAGGATCAGGGATACAGAGAGAGACAGAAGGATCAGGGATACAGGGAGAGACTGAAGGATCAGGGATACTGAGAGACAGAAGGATCAGGGACAAAGGAAGAGACAGAAGGATCAGGGATACAGAGAGACAGAAGGATCAGGGACAAAGGGAGAGACTGAAGGATCAGGGATACAGAGAGAGACTGAAGGATCAGGGACAAAGGGAGAGACTGAAGGATCAGGGACAAAGGGAGAGACTGAAGGATCAAGGACAAAGGGAGAGACAGACAGATCAGGGATAAAGGGAGAGACTGAAGGATCAGGGACAAAGGGAGAGACTGAAGGATCAGGGATACAAAGAGAGACTGAAGGATCAGGGACAAAGGGAGAGAAAGAAGGATCAGGGACAAACGGAGAGACTGGAGGATCAGGGACAAAGTGAGACACTGAAGGATCAGGGACAAAGGGAGAGACTGAAGGCTCAGGGATACAGGGAGAGACAGAAGGATCAGGGACAAAGGGAGAGACTGAAGGATCAGGGACAAACGGAGAGACTGAAGGATCAGGGACAAAGGGAGAGACTGAAGGATCAGGGACAAAGTGAGACACAGAAGGATCAGGGACAAACGGAGAGACTGGAGGATCAGGGACAAAGTGAGACACTGAAGGATCAGGGACAAAGGGAGAGACTGAAGGCTCAGGGATACAGGGAGAGACAGAAGGATCAGGGACAAAGGGAGAGACAGAAGGATCAGGGACAAAGGGAGTGACCAAACGATTAGGGACAAAGGGAGAGACAGAAGGATCAGGGATACAGGGAGAGACTGAAGGATCAGGGATACAGGGAGAGACAAAAGGATCAGGGATACAGAGAGACAGAAGGATCAGGGATACAGAGAGAGACTGAAGGATCAGGGACAAAGGGAGAGATTGAAGGATCAGGGACAAAGGGAGAGACTGAAGGATCAGGGATACAGAGAGAGACTGAAGGATCAGGGACAAAGGGAGAGACTGAAGGATCAGGGACAAAGAGAGAGTCTGAAGGATCAGGGATACAGGGAGAGACAAAAGGATCAGGGATACAGAGAGAGACAGAAGGATCAGGGATACAGAGAGAGACAGAAGGATCAGGGATACAGAGAGAGACAGAAGGATCAGGGACAAAGGGAGATACAGAAGGATCAGGGACAAACGGAGAGACAGAAGGATCAGGGACAAACGGAGAGACAGAAGGATCAAGGATACAGAGAGACAGAAGGATCAGGGACAAAGGGAGAGACAGAAGGATCAGGAACAAAGGGAGATACTGAAGGATCAGGGATACAGGGAGAGGCAGAAGGATCGGGGATACAGGGGGAGACAGAAGGATCACGGATATAGGGGGAAACAGAAGGATCAGGGCCAAAGGGAGAGACTGAAGGATCAGGGACAAAGGGAGAGACTGAAGGATCAGGGATACAGGGAGAGACCGAACGATCAGGGATACAGGGAGAGACTGAAGGATCAGGGATACAGGGAGACACTGAAGGATCAGGGCCAAAGGGAGAGACTGAAGGATCAGGGATACAGGGAGAGACAAAAGGATCAGGGATACAGAGAGAGACAGAAGGATCAGGGATACAGGGAGAGACTGAAGGATCAGGGATACTGAGAGACAGAAGGATCAGGGACAAAGGAAGAGACAGAAGGATCAGGGATACAGAGAGACAGAAGGATCAGGGACAAAGGGAGAGACTGAAGGATCAGGGACAAAGGGAGAGACTGAAGGATCAAGGACAAAGGGAGAGACTGAAGGATCAGGGATACAAAGAGAGACTGAAGGATCAGGGACAAAGGGAGAGAAAGAACAATCAGGGACAAAGGGAGAGACTGAAGGATCCGGGATACAAAGAGAGACTGAAGGATCAGGGATACAGAGAGAGACAAGGGTCGGGGACAAAGGGAGTGACCGAAGGATTAGGGACAAAGGGAGAGACAAAAGGATCAGGGACAAAGGGAGAGACTGAAGGATCAGGGACAAACGGAGAGACTGAAGGATCAGGGACAAAGGGAGAGACTGAAGGATCAGGGACAAAGTGAGACACAGAAGGATCAGGGACAAACGGAGAGACTGGAGGATCAGGGACAAAGTGAGACACTGAAGGATCAGGGACAAAGGGAGAGACTGAAGGATCAGGGATACAGGGAGAGACAGAAGGATCAGGGACAAAGGGAGAGACAGAAGGATCAGGGACACAGGGAGTGACCGAACGATTAGGGACAAAGGGAGAGACAGAAGGATCAGGGATACAGGGAGAGACTGAAGGATCAGGGATACAGGGAGAGACAAAAGGATCAGGGATACAGAGAGACAGAAGGATCAGGGATACAGAGAGAGACTGAAGGATCAGGGACAAAGGGAGAGATTGAAGGATCAGGGACAAAGGGAGAGACTGAAGGATCAGGGATACAGAGAGAGACTGAAGGATCAGGGACAAAGGGAGAGACTGAAGGATCAGGGACAAAGAGAGAGTCTGAAGGATCAGGGATACAGGGAGAGACAAAAGGATCAGGGATACAGAGAGAGACAGAAGGATCAGGGATACAGAGAGAGACAGAAGGATCAGGGATACAGAGAGAGACAGAAGGATCAGGGACAAAGGGAGATACAGAAGGATCAGGGACAAACGGAGAGACAGAAGGATCAGGGACAAACGGAGAGACAGAAGGATCAAGGATACAGAGAGACAGAAGGATCAGGGACAAAGGGAGAGACTGAAGGATCAGGAACAAAGGGAGATACTGAAGGATCAGGGATACAGGGAGAGGCAGAAGGATCGGGGATACAGGGGGAGACAGAAGGATCACGGATATAGGGGGAAACAGAAGGATCAGGGCCAAAGGGAGAGACTGAAGGATCCGGGATACAAAGAGAGACTGAAGGATCAGGGATACAGAGAGACAGAAGGATCAGGGATACAGCGAGAGACAGAAGGATCAGGGATACAGAGAGACAGAAGGATCAGGGTACAGGGAGAGACAGAAGGATCAGGGATACAGAGAGACAGAAGGATCAGGGACAAAGGGAGATACAGAAGGATCAGGGACAAACGGAGAGACAGAAGGATCAGCAACAAACGGAGAGACAGAAGGATCAAGGATACAGAGAGACAGAAGGATCAGGGATACAGGGAGAGACAGAAGGTTCAGGGATACAGAGAGACAGAAGGATCAGGGATAAACGGAGAGACAGAAGGATCAGGGAGAAAGGGAGAGACAGAAGGATCAGGGACAAAGGGAGAGATTGAAGGATCAGGGATACGGGGAGAGACAGAAGGATCAGAGATACGGGTAGAGACAAGGATCAGGGACAAAGGGAGTGACTGAAGGATCAGGGACAAAGGGAGACAGAAGGATCAGGGATACAGGGACAGACTGAAGGATCAGGGATGCAGAGTCACAGAAGGATCAGGGACAAGGGGAGAGACAGAAGGATCAGGGATACAGAGAGACAGAAGGATCAGGGACAAAGGGAGAGACAGAAGGATCAGGCACAAACGGAGAGACAGAAGGATCAGGGACAAATGGAGAGACAGAAGGATCAGGGACAAAGGGAGAGACTGAAGGATCAGGGATACGGGGAGAGACAGAAGGATCAGGGATACGGGTAGAGACAAGGATCAGGGACAAAGGGAGTGACTGAAGGATCAGGGACAAAGGGAGACAGAAGGATCAGGGACAAAGGGAGAGACTGAAGGATCAGGGATACAGGGAGAGACAAAAGGATCAGGGACAAAGGGAGAGACTGAAGGATCAGGGACAAAGGGAGTGACCGAAGGATTAGGGACAAAGGGAGAGACAGAAGGATCAGGGATATAGGGAGAGACTGAAGGATCAGGGATACAGGGAGAGACAAAAGGATCAGGGACAAAGGGAGAGACTGAAGGATCAGGGATACAGGGAGAGAGAAAAGGATGAGGGACAAAGGGAGAGACTGAAGGATCAGGTGCAAAGTGAGACACTGAAGGATCAGGGACAAAGGGAGAGACTGAAGGATCAGGAACAAAGGGAGATACTGAAGGATCAGGGATACAGGGAGAGGCAGAAGGATCGGGGATACAGGGGGAGACAGAAGGATCACGGATATAGGGGGAAACAGAAGGATCAGGGCCAAAGGGAGAGACTGAAGGATCAGGGACAAAGGGAGAGACTGAAGGATCAGGGATACAGGGAGAGACCGAACGATCAGGGATACAGGGAGAGACTGAAGGATCAGGGATACAGGGAGACACTGAAGGATCAGGGCCAAAGGGAGAGACTGAAGGATCAGGGATACAGGGAGAGACAAAAGGATCAGGGATACAGAGAGAGACAGAAGGATCAGGGATACAGGGAGAGACTGAAGGATCAGGGATACTGAGAGACAGAAGGATCAGGGACAAAGGAAGAGACAGAAGGATCAGGGATACAGAGAGACAGAAGGATCAGGGACAAAGGGAGAGACTGAAGGATCAGGGATACAGAGAGAGACTGAAGGATCAGGGACAAAGGGAGAGACTGAAGGATCAGGGACAAAGGGAGAGACTGAAGGATCAAGGACAAAGGGAGAGCCAGACGGATCAGGGATAAAGGGAGAGACTGAAGGATCAGGGACAAAGGGAGAGACTGAAGGATCAGGGATACAAAGAGAGACTGAAGGATCAGGGACAAAGGGAGAGAAAGAAGGATCAGGGACAAAGGGAGAGACTGAAGGATCCGGGATACAAAGAGAGACTGAAGGATCAGGGATACAGAGAGAGACAAGGGTCGGGGACAAAGGGAGTGACCGAAGGATTAGGGACAAAGGGAGAGACAAAAGGATCAGGGACAAAGGGAGAGACTGAAGGATCAGGGACAAACTGAGACACAGAAGGATCAGGGACAAACGGAGAGACTGAAGGATCAGGGACAAAGTGAGACACTGAAGGATCAGGGACAAAGGGAGAGACTGAAGGATCAGGGATACAGGGAGAGACAGAAGGATCAGGGACAAAGGGAGAGACAGAAGGATCAGGGACAAAGGGAGTGACCGAACGATTAGGGACAAAGGGAGAGACAGAAGGATCAGGGATACAGGGAGAGACAAAAGGATCAGGGATACAGAGAGACAGAAGATCAGGGATACAGAGAGAGACAAGGATCAGGGACAAAGGGAGTGACCGAACGATTAGGGACAAAGGGAGAGACAGAAGGATCAGGGATACAGAGAGAGACTGAAGGATCAGGGACAAAGGGAGAGATTGAAGGATCAGGGACAAAGGGAGAGACTGAAGGATCAGGGATACAGAGAGAGACTGAAGGATCAGGGACAAAGGGAGAGACTGAAGGATCAGGGACAAAGAGAGAGTCTGAAGGATCAGGGATACAGGGAGAGACAAAAGGATCAGGGATACAGAGAGAGACAGAAGGATCAGGGATACAGAGAGAGACAGAAGGATCAGGGATACAGAGAGAGGCAGAAGGATCAGGGACAAGGGGAGAGACAGAAGGTTCAGGGATACAGAGAGACAGAAGGATCAGGGATACAGCGAGAGACAGAAGGATCAGGGATACAGAGAGACAGAAGGATCAGGGATACAGGGAGAGACAGATGGATCAGGGATACAGAGAGACAGAAGGATCAGGGACAAAGGGAGATACAGAAGGATCAGGGACAAACGGAGAGACAGAAGGATCAGGGACAAACGGAGAGACAGAAGGATCAAGGATACAGAGAGACAGAAGGATCAGGGACAAAGGGAGAGACTGAAGGATCAGGAACAAAGGGAGATACTGAAGGATCAGGGATACAGGGAGAGGCAGAAGGATCGGGGATACAGGGGGAGACAGAAGGATCACGGATATAGGGGGAAACAGAAGGATCAGGGCCAAAGGGAGAGACTGAAGGATCAGGGACAAAGGGAGAGACTGAAGGATCAGGGATACAGGGAGAGACCGAACGATCAGGGATACAGGGAGAGACTGAAGGATCAGGGATACAGGGAGACACTGAAGGATCAGGGCCAAAGGGAGAGACTGAAGGATCAGGGATACAGGGAGAGACAAAAGGATCAGGGATACAGAGAGAGACAGAAGGATCAGGGATACAGGGAGAGACTGAAGGATCAGGGATACTGAGAGACAGAAGGATCAGGGACAAAGGAAGAGACAGAAGGATCAGGGATACAGAGAGACAGAAGGATCAGGGACAAAGGGAGAGACTGAAGGATCAGGGATACAGAGAGAGACTGAAGGATCAGGGACAAAGGGAGAGACTGAAGGATCAGGGACAAAGGGAGAGACTGAAGGATTAAGGACAAAGGGAGAGACAGACGGATCAGGGATAAAGGGAGAGACTGAAGGATCAGGGACAAAGGGAGAGACTGAAGGATCAGGGATACAAAGAGAGACTGAAGGATCAGGGACAAAGGGAGAGAAAGAAGGATCAGGGACAAAGGGAGAGACTGAAGGATCCGGGATACAAAGAGAGACTGAAGGATCAGGGATACAGAGAGAGACAAGTGTCGGGGACAAAGGGAGTGACCGAAGGATTAGGGACAAAGGGAGAGACAAAAGGATCAGGGACAAAGGGAGAGACTGAAGGATCAGGGACAAAGTGAGACACTGAAGGATCAGGGACAAACGGAGAGACTGAAGGATCAGGGACAAAGTGAGACACTGAAGGATCAGGGACAAAGGGAGAGACTGAAGGATCAGGGATACAGGGAGAGACTGAACGATCAGGGACAAAGGGAGAGACAGAAGGATCAGGGATACAGGGAGAGACTGAAGGATCAGGGATACAGGGAGAGACAAAAGGATCAGGGATACAGAGAGACAGAAGGATCAGGGATACAGAGAGAGACTGAAGGATCAGGGACAAAGGGAGAGATTGAAGGATCAGGGACAAAGGGAGAGACTGAAGGATCAGGGATACAGAGAGAGACTGAAGGATCAGGGACAAAGGGAGAGATTGAAGGATCAGGGACAAAGGGAGAGACTGAAGGATCAGGGATACAGAGAGAGACTGAAGGATCAGGGACAAAGGGAGAGACTGAAGGATCAGGGACAAAGAGAGAGTCTGAAGGATCAGGGATACAGGGAGAGACAAAAGGATCAGGGATACAGAGAGAGACAGAAGGATCAGGGATACTGAGAGAGACAAAAGGATCAGGGATACAGAGAGAGACAGAAGGATCAGGGACAAAGGGAGAGACAGAAGGTTCAGGGATACAGAGAGACAGAAGGATCAGGGATACAGCGAGAGACAGAAGGATCAGGGATACAGAGAGACAGAAGGATCAGGGATTCAGGGAGAGACAGAAGGATCAGGGATACAGAGAGACAGAAGGATCAGGGACAAAGGGAGATACAGAAGGATCAGGGACAAACGGAGAGACAGAAGGATCAGGGACAAACGGAGAGACAGAAGGATCAAGGATACAGAGAGACAGAAGGATCAGGGATACAGGGAGAGACAGAAGGATCAGGGATACAGAGAGACAGAAGGATCAGGGATAAACGGAGAGACAGAAGGATCAGGGAGAAAGGGAGAGACAGAAGGATCAGGGACAAAGGGAGAGACTGAAGGATCAGGGATACGGGGAGAGACAGAAGGATCAGAGATACGGGTAGAGACAAGGATCAGGGACAAAGGGAGTGACTGAAGGATCAGGGACAAAGGGAGACAGAAGGATCAGGGATACAGGGACAGACTGAAGGATCAGGGATGCAGAGACACAGAAGGATCAGAGACAAGGGGAGAGACAGAAGGATCAGGGATACAGAGAGACAGAAGGATCAGGGACAAAGGGAGAGACAGAAGGATCAGGCACAAACGGAGAGACAGAAGGATCAGGGACAAATGGAGAGACAGAAGGATCAGGGACAAAGGGAGAGACTGAAGGATCAGGGATACGGGGAGAGACAGAAGGATCAGGGATACGGGTAGAGACAAGGATCAGGGACAAAGGGAGTGACTGAAGGATCAGGGACAAAGGGAGAGACTGAAGGATCAGGGACAAAGGGAGTGACCGACGGATTAGGGACAAAGGGAGAGACAGAAGGATCAGGGATATAGGGAGAGACTGAAGGATCAGGGATACAGGGAGAGACAAAAGGATCAGGGACAAAGGGAGAGACTGAAGGATCAGGGATACAGGGAGAGAGAAAAGGATTAGGGACAAAGGGAGAGACTGAAGGATCAGGTACAAAGTGAGACACTGAAGGATCAGGGACAAAGGGAGAGACTGAAGGATCAGGAACAAAGGGAGATACTGAAGGATCAGGGATACAGGGAGAGGCAGAAGGATCGGGGATACAGGGGGAGACAGTAGGATCACGGATATAGGGGGAAACAGAAGGATCAGGGCCGAAGGGAGAGACTGAAGGATCAGGGACAAAGGGAGAGACTGAAGGATCAGGGATACAGGGAGAGACCGAACGATCAGGGATACAGGGAGAGACTGAAGGATCAGGGATACAGGGAGACACTGAAGGATCAGGGCCAAAGGGAGAGACAGAAGGATCAGGGATACAGGGAGAGACCGAAGGATCAGGGATACAGGGAGAGACTGAAGATTAGGGACAAAGGGAGAGACTGAAGGATCAGGGATACAGGGAGAGACAGAAGGATCAGGGATACAGCGAGAGACTGAAGGATCAGGGACAAAGGGAGAGACTGAAGGATCAGGGATACAGGGAGAGACTGAAGGATCAGGGATACAGGGAGAGACAGAAGGATCAGGGATACAGGGAGAGACAAAAGGATCAGGGACAAAGGGAGAGACTGAAGGATCAGGGATACAGGGAGAAACCGAAGGATCAGGGATACAGGGAGAGACAGAAGGATCAGGGACAAAGGGAGAGACTGAAGGATCAGGGATACCGGGAGAGACTGAAGGATCAGGGACAAAGGGAGAGACTGAAGGATCAGGGACAAAGGGAGAGACTGAAGGATCAGGGATACAGGGAGAGACTGAAGGATCAGGGACAAAGGCTGAGACTGAAGGATCAGGGACAAAGGGAGAGACTGAAGGATCAGGGATACAGGGAGAGACTGAAGGATCAGGGACAAAGGGAGTGACTGAAGGATCAGGGACAAAGGGAGACAGAAGGATCAGGGATACAGGGAGAGACTGAAGGATGAGGGATACAGAGAGACAGAAGGATCAGGGACAAAGGGAGAGACAGAAGGATCAGGGATACAGAGAGACAGAAGGATCAGGGACAAAGGGAGAGACAGAAGGATCAGGGACAAACGGAGGGACAGAAGGATCAGGGACAAATGGAGAGACAGAAGGATCAGGGACAAAGGGAGAGACTGAAGGATCAGGGATACGGGGAGAAACAGAAGGATCAGGGATACGGGTCGATACAAGGATCAGGGACAAAGGGAGTGACTGAAGGATCAGGGACAAAGGGAGACAGAAGGATCAGGGATACAGGGAGAGACTGAAGGATCAGGGATACAGGGAGAGACGGAAGGATCAGGGATACAGGGAGAGACTGAAGGATCAGGGACAAAGGGAGAGACTGAAGGATCAGGGATACAGGGAGAGACTGAAGGATCAGGGATACAGGGAGAGACAGAAGGATCAGGGATAAAGGGAGAGACTGAAGGATCAGGGATACAGGGAGAGCCTGAAGGATCAGGGACAAAGGGAGAGACTGAAGGATCAGGGATACAGGGAGAGACAGAAGGATCAGGGATACAGCGAGAGACTGAAGGATCAGGGACAAAGCGAGAGACTGAAGGATCAGGGATACAGGGAGAGACTGAAGGATCAGGGATACAGGGAGGGACAGAAGGATCAGGGATACAGGGAGAGACAAAAGGATCCGGGACAAAGGGAGAGACTGAAGGATCAGGGATACAGGGAGAGACAGAAGGATCAGGGATACAGGGAGAGACTGAAGGATCAGGGACAAAGGGAGAGACTGAAGGATCAGGGACAAAGGGAGAGACTGAAGGATCAGGTATACAGGGAGAGACTGAAGGATCAGGGACAAAGGGAGTGACTGAAGGATCAGGGACAAAGGGAGACAGAAGGATCAGGGATACAGGGAGAGACTGAAGGATCAGGGATACAGAGAGACAGAAGGATCAGGGACAAAGGGAGAGACAGAAGGATCAGGGATACAGAGAGACAGAAGGATCAGGGACAAAGGGAGAGACAGAAGGATCAGGGATACAGGGAGAGACAGAAGGATCAGGGATACAGGGAGAGACTGAAGGATCAGGGATACAGGGAGACACTGAAGGATCAGGGATATAGGGAGACACTGAAGGATCAGGGCCAAAGGGAGAGACAGAAGGATCAGGGATACAGGGAGAGACAGAAGGATCAGGGATACAGCGAGAGACTGAAGGATCAGGGACAAAGGGAGAGACTGAAGGATCAGGGATACAGGGAGAGACAGAAGGATCAGGGATACAGCGAGAGACTGAAGGATCAGGGATACAGGGAGAGACAAAAGGATCAGGGACAAAGGGAGAGACTGAAGGATCAGGGATACAGGGAGAGACAGAAGGATCAGGGATACAGGGAGAGACAAAAGGATCAGGGACAAAGGGAGAGACTGAAGGATCTGGGATACAGGGAGAGACCGAAGAATCAGGGATACAGGGAGAGACTGAAGGATCAGGGACAAAGGGAGAGACTGAAGGATCATGGATACAGGGAAAGACTGAAGGATCAGGGATACAGGGAGAGACTGAAGGATCAGGGACAAAGGCTGAGACTGAAGGATCAGGGACAAAGGGAGAGACTGAAGGATCAAGGACAAAGGGAGAGACAGACGGATCAGGGATAAAGGGAGAGACTGAAGGATCAGGGACAAAGGGAGAGACTGAAGGATTAGGGATACAAAGAGAGACTGAAGGATCAGGGACAAAGGGAGAGAAAGAAGGATCAGGGACAAAGGGAGAGACTGAAGGATCCGGGATACAAAGAGAGACTGAAGGATCAGGGATACAGAGAGAGACAAGGGTCGGGGACAAAGGGAGTGACCGAAGGATTAGGGACAAAGGGAGAGACAAAAGGATCAGGGACAAAGGGAGAGACTGAAGGATCAGGGACAAAGTGAGACACAGAAGGATCAGGGACAAACGGAGAGACTGAAGGATCAGGGACAAAGGGAGAGACTGAAGGATCAGGGATACAGGGAGAGACAGAAAGATCAGGGACAATGGGAGAGACAGAAGGATCAGGGACAAAGGGAGTGACCGAACGATTAGGGACAAAGGGAGAGACAGAAGGATCAGGGATACAGGGAGAGACTGAAGGATCAGGGATACAGGGAGAGACAAAAGGATCAGGGATACAGAGAGACAGAAGGATCAGGGATACAGGGAGAGACTGTAGGATCAGGGATACAGAGACACAGAAGGATCAGGGACAAGGGGAGAGACAGAAGGATCAGGGATACAGAGAGACAGAAGGATCAGGGAAAAAGGGAGAGACAGAAGGATCAGGCACAAACGGAGAGACAGAAGGATCAGGGACAAATGGAGAGTCAGAAGGATCAGGGACAAAGGGAGAGACTGAAGGATCAGGGATACGGGGAGAGACAAGGATCAGGGACAAAGGGAGTGACTGAAGGATCAGGGACAAAGGGAGACAGAAGGATCAGGGACAAAGGGAGAGACTGAAGGATCAGGGATACAGGGAGAGACAAAAGGATCAGGGACAAAGGGAGAGACTGAAGGATCAGGGACTAAGGGAGTGACCGAAGGATTAGGGACAAAGGGAGAGACAGAAGGATCAGGGACAAAGGGAGAGACTGAAGGATCAGGGATACAGGGAGAGACTGAAGGATCAGGGACAAAGGGAGAGACTGAAGGATCAGGGACAAAGGGAGAGACTGAAGGATCAGGGATACAGGGAGAGACTGAAGGATCAGGGACAAAGGGAGTGACTGAAGGATCAGGGACAAAGGGAGACAGAAGGATCAGGGATACAGGGAGAGACTGAAGGATCAGGGATACAGAGAGACAGAAGGATCAGGGACAAAGGGAGAGACAGAAGGATCAGGGATACAGAGAGACAGAAGGATCAGGGACAAAGGGAGAGACAGAAGGATCAGGGACAAACGGAGAGACAGAAGGATCAGGGACAAATGGAGAGACAGAAGGATAAGGGATACAGGGAGAGACTGAAGGATCAGGGACAAAGGGAGAGACTGAAGGATCAGGGACAAAGGGAGAGACTGAAGGATCAGGGATACGGGGAGAAACAGAAGGATCAGGGATACGGGTAGAGACAAGGATCAGGGACAAAGGGAGTGACTGAAGGATCAGGGACAAAGGGAGACAGAAGGATCAGGGATACAGGGAGAGACTGAAGGATCAGGGATACAGGGAGAGACAGAAGGATCAGGGATACAGGGAGAGACTGAAGGATCAGGGACAAAGGGAGAGACTGAAGGATCAGGGATACAGGGAGAGACTGAAGGATCAGTGATACAGGGAGAGACAGAAGGATCAGGGACAAAGGGAGGGACTGTAGGATCAGGGATACAGGGAGAGACTGAAGGATCAGGGACAAAGGGAGAGACTGAAGGATCAGGGATACAGGGAGAGAC